>NC_064535.1:20464034-20683946 GCF_023856365.1 Brienomyrus brachyistius
AAGAATGACTCGCAGCACACTCGCTATGCTTTTCAAAATATTCATTTTTTTCTGCACACAAATTGCTAGATGCTATATGATTTCCAATGATTTGTTCTGCTGAAGGCCGGATGAGGTAAGGCACCGGGAACACGGCTGTAAATAGACAGACCACATTGTCTTACACAGCTTTTATATATATATAGTATGAAATGATGTTGGTTTTAATGATACTCAAGTAATACTGGAGATTAGTAGTCACTGTACAGAATAGCACAGCCAGATTTGTCCGAATGTATTTTTAAAATGTGGATGTGGCCAGCAATGGGAGATCCATCATCTAAGTCGAAGGTAGGTGATCTTTCTTTTGTTTCCCGCAGTGTTTATCTGCCCTCCACTGTGTGTCCTGCAGAGACCTTCAGGACGTTACTTCCGTCTGCTTTTAGGTCATCTGCTCAGATTTTAGTTTTCATTTTGAGTGCCCTGCCGCAGATGGAAGGTTGGAAGGATGGAAGGATGGAAGGTCCCGTTAAGGCGTAGCAAGCGTATTGAACTGCAGTTGAGGCGAAACAGCTTTGCCAGTAGACTGTGCCTTAGTCTTTGAGGTGCTGTTTGTTGGTTGTTGATTCTGGTGAACATTTAGTTGTTGTCTTTCATAATGAACTCGGAATTTCCAAGAATTGTAGTTGTCAACAGAACAAGGGAACCGAATGAGTTTAAGTGATTTGCATCGAATGCTTGTTTTGATATCAGAGATGCTGAGCATTATACAGGAAGATGTAATGATTTTATTTTTTTTATTTGTTTTATTTGCTATTTAATGAGGCACGTAGGTTGGTGTAATCTGAGGGATTCTTAAACATCTCCTCCTCCTCCTCTAATTGCTACCCATGAAATGCATGCATACTAATCAGACTGCATTATCGGCGTGCTTGTATGTTTAAATGTGTCATAGCTTGGCAATACTTATTTGCATTCTGAAGTGCTTTTGCCACAGATGTAGGTCTGTTTCTCTATGTTTATGAAATACCTAAGTTTATGCATTATTTTGGCCTAATATTGATTGCTATCTATACCAAAATTTTCATGACCATGTTTTTATAATCAATAGCATATCATATTTAAAGGTATAATATATATTTTCCTTCCCTTTCCCCATTTACCCCCCGTTAACAGTCAGCGGATCTGTTGGGTGAAAGCGTGTTATAATCGGATATAGCCGTTCTATAGCTTTCCCGACTTTCGAGGCAACGGACACCCCACACAAAGATACCTTCATCAGTCGGGATGCTGTTGTTTTACTGGAATGGGCTGTTTAGGGTTAACTTGTAACCAGTGGTATCATTTCTCATATGTTATGAAACGTCGCCTCTTATTTGAATATTCTTGCATCATTCTGCCGTTGGCAAGCTTGAGTGTGTCTTTCTAGAGCTGAGCAGTCCTCTGTGCTGTCCTCCCATTAATGCTACTGGTCTTTTGCTAATGGTAGATTCATGAACCCACAACATCAGCCAACTCCAGGGTTTTCCACTATATGTATACCCTTTACCCTGAGGTGAGTCTTGATATGTGTCTTCAGATATAGCTTTGTCATATGTCACCTCCTTTTTCGTCAGAGCAGCACATCTCTGTTGATGGGTGTTAATGTGATTCGTTTCTACCAACTTGTCTCATGAAGACCAGACTCGTGAGGACCCCCGAAAACTCTCAGCTGTTTGTCAGCTTAAAACATCTAACCCTGTATGAGAGCTGAACGCCTCTGAGGTTTACAAATTTTCTTCAGCAAAGACATTGAACTTTTTTTACATCAGAGGTGAAATATATAATTTATGACATTTTATGTATAAAAGACCTCATTTGTGTTGACATTTATAGAAACGCCACGCGAACCTGACTGAGCAAGGGTAGCGTCTCGCCTGATTTTGTGAATGTGATGATTTTTTAAGTCAGACGAATGACATTATAGACACGGGGCTGATGAACTGCACATCAGAGTGGCCGAGATCTGCATCATAGGGTGACATTTTTCTAGCATTTTCTGCCCCATCAGCCTGCATGTGCCAAAGAACTGTATCCACTGGTCGTTTGTCATAATGACAGCCTGTGTGTGTGTGTGTGTGTGTCGGGGGCGTGGGTGGGTTATGTATATATTACACTGTGTGGACCAAATGTATCCATATGTGATTAACAACCTGTTATTTTAACATTGTGAGGACCACCTTTCCAGTCCCCCCAAGAGGAAACTCTGACTCTACAGTTAAAAAACTAAAAATGCCAAAATTCATTTGTTTGGTTGCTTATGGTGAAGGTTAGGGCTGGATAGGGGTTAGGGTTTACATTGTTTAGAGCTGTCCCATCACCGCGGTGCCTGTGCTGCCTCTGCTCCAATCACAGATGAGAATGGTGTGTCTTCAGTCCTTAGCCGTGACCTCATAAGGCCGGCAGAATGGACCAACTCTCGGTCACTTTGCGTTGCCATGACAGGGTGTTTTACCCCCCTGTACCTTTTAATTTACTCCTTTTTATTTTTCGTTTCATGTGGAGATGGTCAAGATTGACGATCGGAAATTCTCGTTTGGGGACAGGTCAGGGCTGGTAATAAATCGTTATTTATGAGCCTGATGATGCCGCTTTAGTGAGAGATAATAAACAGTTTGTGTACTTAAATTTGAATTATTTACAGATAAATGATCTGTATTGTGATTAAAGGACACACACACACAGCCTTAGGGGGAGCGGCCCAACCCAAGCAGAACCTGAGTATCATAAATATAGAAATAAAGATAAATTCATTCTCAGAGCACATCAGTACCGATGTAGTAAATCACCTCATCTGTATTCCCTCGATATGAGTTTAG
This sequence comes from Brienomyrus brachyistius, assembly GCF_023856365.1. Taxonomy (NCBI): domain Eukaryota; kingdom Metazoa; phylum Chordata; class Actinopteri; order Osteoglossiformes; family Mormyridae; genus Brienomyrus; species Brienomyrus brachyistius. The sequence continues at coordinate 20,466,872 of NC_064535.1, forward strand.
TCTTGGAGATCGAGTGTTTTGGATAAACAAAAGTCACAGTGAAGAGATTATTGTGAAAGTATGCAGGGGGGGGGGGCGGCGGGGGTGTAAGATTCTAGAGGCAATTCGTTTGTCTTTCCATAATTGCGTATCGAGCGCAGGGTTGTGGTGAGGTTACTGGCACGGTGCGCTGAGCTTGGTGCCGTCCGGAGGTGATGCTAGTCCTTCATAGAAAACACACACCCACGTAGTAACCAACGGATTAATCAGCCGGTACTGAAGCACATGATGCTGTGTAGTGAGGGGAAGCTGGAATGCTCAGTGGAGATACACGTCATGCATGTGAAACACACACACACGCACACATATGCACACGCGCACACATGTGTGCTCACACACACACACACACACATAGGTTTGTAATTATATCTTTATGGGGACTCTCCTTTTATTTCTATGGAGAAAAGTCTAATTCCAACATGATGACCTTAACCCCCACCCAGCCCTAACCTTAACCATAAGTAACCAAACAAAATGCAAGACTTTTTACATTTTTAGTTTTTTGTTTGCAGTCACAGCTTTTTAGAAAATTGAGTTTTCCATTGTGGGGACTGAAAAAAATGGTTCCACGATGTCGAGATAACTGTTTTTTTTTTTATCACATTGTGGGGACATTTGGCCCTCACAACATAATATATACATAATCCATACACATGCACACCCAAACTGGCGCTAGGGATTCTGGACCATAATGGGCCAGTGTGCTAGCCAGCGGTCACGGCCCCCCAAGCTGTCCACGTAACCCCGTAACCCCTTCCTGCGGCAGAGGGGGCAGCCTGCTATTGGCTGACATCCGCAAAGGTCAGTCTCCTTGTCCCGTCCTGGTATCCCTGTCTATGGGAGCACTGCTGTTCGTATCGTGTAAATAATCGGGGGAGGGGGTGATTTTGAGTTTCATCTCTCTCTGGTGTTTGAAGGAGCTCGCTGGCTGTCGTAATTTGTTTAGAAGCACACACGAAATGAACAGCTAGGGGAATATTTATCTCTCTGACCTACATTCGCAGCTTGGAGTGCTCAGGCTACACTCGACCTCTCCTCTTCTCTCCCCCTCCCTGCCATCCAATGGTCGTTTTCCGGCACACAGGCCATTGTAAACTTCACAGGCAAGTTTCTCTTTCTGTCATGTCCCTCTTTTTGTTTGTCTATTTGGCCCCTCCTTAATTTGACTGCTGTCGACGGCCAGCCGGACCTGGCTCGCTGTACGGTGGCCGGGGTCCCTGGCAGGAAATAAGCTCAGTGGGCGAGGCAGGCCGACACTCTCGTCAATGACGGCTCCTGCTTATCGCACCCCGTCCGCTTCCTAGGCGCTGTTCCACATAATTTTACGCTGTGGAATTCAATTAAACATGTAAACAGACCGGATCTGGATGGATCTTAGGAAAACAAGCAGACGAGTGTCAACAATTTGAAAGATGTTTCCACTTTTAATTAGACGTCGGTGGGGTTGAATGGAGTTCTGATGTTTTTAGCGGACATTTCTTATTTGGGGTTAATTGGTTCAGCAACGTTTTATTTCTGCATTTACTAAACGTAATAGCCAGCAAATATTTGTCTCGTGGATTTGAGGGTACCTGTGGCTTGGAGTTTCTATAGTTGGGTGTGTGTTTATTATAAAGGCTGGATGTCATTAGACTGAAGAGCTGGATTTTAATTCTGAGCTTTAATGGTTAGCTGTCTAGTCATATTCCTGGACCCCTCCAGTGTGTGACAGCACTAGAGACGTCTCTCCTTGTTAATAAGCGCGATGGCACTGTTTCCCTTGCCTCTGAAATGTGTTTGTGTGTGTGTGTGTGTTCAGCAGGCAAATGAGTGTGGTAAATTATTACTGCGGATGCAGGAAGCCGTGGAGAAATGAATCTTTACGGACTCTTTGTGGCAAACTGCAGGAGAGGCCATCATGCTGATCTTCACGAATCATCGTATATTAATAATAAAATGGGAAATAAAAAAATATGTATATTAGTTTTGGCAGTTACACAGCATTGTAAGTAGGGAAAAAATTCAATGTCCTTGTTACCTTGACTAGGGTTTGCAGTTGGTGGGTGGATGGATGGAAAATGGCTGGATGGATGGATGGATGGATAACATTTGAATCAGAAATAAAATCAAGCCTTCCCCCCCTCACCCACCTACAATCCATTTTTGCTTAGGTGCAAATGGTTCTGCAAATTATTAAAATCAGCTTTTTGTTTAAGTATTAAACCTTTTAAGGCTACAAGCATAAGTGAGCGCTGCCTGTCGCACAGTGCATTCTGCTGGTTCCTGTTTGCCAAATCGCAATTGGTGCTTTCTGTTCAGCTTTAATTTGCTGTGGTAAATATATGAAGTAAGCTAAAGGAATAACTTTAATCTCAGTTCGTTTTAATGCTTGGGGAATAAGTAGGTGACTCAGGGTTGAAAGATGCTTTGTGGTGGGACGTGTTAAATTCGAGGTTTGCTGGTAGCAGTTGACCACAGTGAGCTAATATTAATGAAAATTATTTTAAGTTGGCAAAATGACCATTCGCGAAATAGCCATTAACATGTCCAAGCGATGCTGGCTGAGATAGTGAAATGAATATAGCCAAACATTATGCATTAATGTCCAGTATTTTTATTGCCTTTAAGCCCATGAACATCCAAATATATAAATACTGTGTCATTATTTTTAGTATTTAATATATAATTGGCATTTATTCAGCTTGCAGTGTGTCATTTTAGAGTACATTAAGGGAAAAGGCATACAAAAATTTTGAGCCTAGACTGCCCTTCATGAAGAACTGGGCCTAGAGATGAAGCGATGGCATTTTGAAGGATGGCAGAACGGTGCTAAGTGAATGATTACCATCTTAAAACTGACCTGGTTCTTTGGAGGAGGAGGGGGCGGGGTGGGGCGGGGGTGGGCGGGGGCGTGTATCAGCCTCATCACACAGGAGTTGCCTATTCCATGAGGTCTTTCACACCTGTACCTTTCTGAAGCTTTAGCTGTGATGCGCGTTGCTATGAGGACCCTACAACCAGGCGCTAATGAGAATTAATTTTTCGTTTAGGTTCATATGCAAACAATATGCAAATGCTGTGGTTACATTTCCATTTCTCGCCCAGACGTAATCATTGGATGAGCACATTCAGCCAAAACATTTCCTGAATGGTTTTTTTTATGTTTTATAAATAACTTTAATTAGCTGCAATTGCTGTACAGCCTCATAATGCAATGAGAAAATTATTCCCATGACAAGAGTCTGTGTTTTTTTTTAAGGGATAGTTGTTTGTTTTTCCAGCGGAATTGCAGATCGGGCTTGCGCTGTAAAAAATGAGGCTGATTTGCTAAAGACATTGCTTTCAGACTTGAATTGTCCAGGCTGACTTTTATTTTATTATTTATTTTGAATGAAATTGTGGATAAATAAAATTGGCCTTTAGGCCATTTGTCTGCACCATGTGAAGTGCTGTTCTTATTTCAGTTGCCGAGTCACGGGACGCAGGTGTGCGGCTTAATTACACAGGTAAATGGTCCAGATGATGTTGAGGGCAGTATAGGAGGAGGAGCGATGTAGGAGAAGGATCGATGTAGGAGGAGGATCGATGTAGGAGGAGGAGCGATGTAGGAGGAGGAGCGATGTAGGAGGAGAGCGATGTAGGAGGAACAGCGATGTAGGAGGAGGATCGATGTAGGAGGAGTAGCGATGTAGGAGGAAGAGCGATGTCGAAATGGGACTTCATGCACGGTTTGGGTGGAGATGCCCCCCCCCCCCCCCCCGGTTAGGCACAGCCACTCCAAATTGTGCCAAACATAAACGGAATGTTTAATCCCCTGGGGGTCATTTTATATAAACCACTGAAAGACTGTAGGAAGGCTGGAGGGCGAGGCAGATGTCCAGATGATTTTCATCTTTACTCTGCCTGTCCAAGCTGAGCTGGTCGATCTTAATGGAATTACAGTGGCTGCAAATTAGAAAAAGAACAATCCAACACGATTATCTCCGATTGAATTAAGCGTCCTGATTTGGGGCGTGCGCTGAGTCCCTCTTAACCAGCATGTCTGCTTTATTTATTTCATTTCCTGGATTGCGGCGGACAGCGTGCCCCCGACTCGCCGTGGAAGAGCGCTCAGTTTGGGCGGCGTGCCCCAAATGACATTACACTGAACAAGCTAGCGTTTGATTTAAAATCTACCTGAGGACCCAAATTACTTAGTAGCCATTGTTGGCTGCTATTAGGTAATTGTGTTTTATCATGTCTGTGTTTTTGAAGAAGGAGCAGTATTGTACTGTAATAGGAACGCCATTTTTATGATGATTTCCTCAGTTTTTCAGCATTTTTATGGGATATCAAGGCCTACCCCCCCCCCCCCAGTACCATCCCACCCCACCTCATTCAGGAAGTCTTGAAGGCAGTGAGAGACTGTTCTGCAGAATGTCCTACACATGGATGAGGGATGGAAATGGGATTTTATCTTGGACAAGAGGTGAGACAGGCTTGGCAAAATGGGGAGGAATGCATGAGAATCCACTTTGGCCTCAGCATAGTGCTGGGGGGGGGTTGTCCCAGCAGGGAGGGCAAAGCAGAACCTTGTCTTATACTGGGATTAAGGCCTAGGTAAAAGTAATAAATTGGCTCTGCCCCACCCCCAGACACAGCCCCCAGTTTTACAATGCAAGTCAGTTCAGCATCCCCCCCCACCCACTGCTAAGCGTTTATGCATCTTTAATGCCCCGCGGCGTTCCTGGGTGGGATTGCTCTCGGAGATGTCGCAGAAGGTCGTTTCTCTCAGCCTGACCAGGCAAGGACATATGCTTGTAGAACAATCGAGAAAACCACGCCTTAACATCGCGGAATGTTCCGTTAATTCTATAGTATGAACATCCGAGTCTTAAGCTATGTTTGTATCATTGGTCTTCAGTAGACTTATTTCTGCTCACCCATACATGTAGCCCTGACATCTTGAACCACGTGCTGTAATCTTTTACATCTTATAAAGAAGATAAGTGTGTGTGTGTGTGTGTGTGTGCGTGTGTGAAACCTTTCAGCCTGCCTGTCCAATCGAGTCCAAATGGCTGAAATGATTAAAGTTCCCGGTTTTCGTCGTGGGCTTGATGCGCATGCAGGGCTTGCCTCGGAGATATCGTTCGGCTTGTTTGGATTACAGTTGTCAGCGGTGGCTTGGTTTTGCTTAAGTATGCAGTAAAATCCCCTTATTTTTCCAGAAGGTTCCTTCTCTAGCTCAGGGGGATCTTAAGACCTTCTTTCACACGTCCCCTGGGTTTTCATTTTTTATGGAATTCTTTAGACGGCAAAAAAAGATGATTCTGAAATGGTGTTCAGTCTTCAGTTCAGTGTCCAGGAGGGGTGTTTTTGTAGGGGGGAGGGTGTAGCTAAGGCTGTCTCTGTATGTAGGCTTATATGTTAAGTCCCTGAAGAGTCCAATAGAAGAAAATATGTGAAAACATGAAGTGACAGGTCAGTATAAATGGTTTCAGAGTGTTCCAGGGACACGGTAACTTCCCCCTGGACAGTAGCATTTTTCGTAAGGCAACGTTTAATAGCAAGTACAGGCAGCCCCCCAGGTTACGAATGAGTCTGTATTAAGTTGAATTTGTGGGTAAGTCGCAACAATAATGCAGTACGTAACAGGCAATGTTTTTATAAGCGTCAAAATGTGTGTGAATTTGTCATTATGAACCATTGTTATCAGTAAGTGTGATGTTCTCACCCCGGGGACTGCCTGTACGTTCTGCTGTTCTGATGGGAATGTTCACTTCTGCACTGGTTATAGTGGTTTGATAATCGTTGCTTGTGAGATTGAAATGTGCACCAGTGATTGTGGGACTCGTATGTGTCACACTACAGTGATGGTCTTGTAATGAGGTTGGGATTGTAATGAGAGAGTTTACTTCATTATATCTTTTACATCCTGTTGGTTTTAATGGGCCTCTCAGCAAACAACGGCGACATGCGCTTTTAAGGGCCTTCTCTTCTGTGGAGAATGATCCGGATCATAAACATGTCCTAGCTGGGTTCATCGGCAGATCTACCCTTTTTCTATTGGAAGAGCGAAGTCTCCATGTTGGAAGAATGGCATTTATAGTGTGGGGGTCATGGACAGCGGGCAGGAAAGGCGCACGTAGGGATCTCGTGGTGTTTCACAGGAGACACGAACGTGAGAAATCCTGCCCTGTCATCCATCGCACGCTATCCATGCCCCATTAGCGGCCATTGTGAATCCTCTATGCAGAGCACCTGCCCCCCGGCCCATGTCTTTCCTTTCTAAGCTTGTAGTGCTCCTGCCTGAAAGGTGCTATTTATCCATTGCTCTAAGAGCAGAGCTGTCTGCAGTCACGCTTGGTGAGATGAGTCTGGCTGTAGTGAGCATTTTGGGGCACAGGTGGCAGCCCCCCCGCCCGCTTTATTTGGTGGTGCTTGTGGATCTGAGACGACTGTGTATGCAGATGGGGGGGGGGGGGGGTTGTTATAAACCCTCCCCAGCTGGTGGGGAGGAGAACCTTACACTTCTGCTTTTGTTAGATCCTGCTGCCTGCTTGATGCGGGGCCGTGCGGAACTTAGCCAGGCGTGAATTCCTGCAGAAAGGCGCCTTTAATGCCACGGGCTGTGTCGCCACGGCGATGATGCATCCATGCATAGACGGCACTGCTGCTAAGCTGCGTCTGCGGAGCGCTCTTTGACAGCCCTTTACTGGCAAATAGACTTCAGTTGGCGTGCTTATGACACGTCTCCCAAGACAAACGTGCTCTTATGGGGGGGGGGGGGGGTAGGCATCAAATGTCTTTGTAGCAAACACACCCCTAAACCTCAGTCACGTTTACTGGCTCGCGTTCATTGACAGTAAAAAAAAAAAAAGTGTAAACTTCCTCTTAACGCTCCAAGTGTGCAAGTGTGAGGCGCCAACAGGAGGCTGTGTTCCATTCAGCGAGACCTGTGACAAATGCCCTCTGGGGGGGGGGGCGCCGTGAGGGCTGTGTAATCCCATCACTGTAGCTCTACCAAGTTCACAGGAAGTCACAGATATAATATGGATACCAAATTAGTTCTTTGGTTTTATCTGGAAATGATACAATGTTGAACTTACTCTTCTGAATTTCATCAGAAAGGAACATTAAAAATGTAAAAGTGAAAGGGGGGAGGGGTGTAAGAATTAAATGTAGTCTCTGCTTATCCAGGTAAACAAGTGGATAAAAATTACCCAGCATTCCAAGCGCGAGCGGCAGGTGCGTGGCGTCCTTGCTCCGAGGAGGACTCATTCCTTATCTCCCAGTCTGGACCAGAGCTTGCAGCTTTTTTAGGGGGAGGGAATTCAGCTTCAAACAGGACTTGAGCATGGCGGCAGAACGGAAAAGAGGACATTTAATCTGAGCGGTGAAGCTGAGTTCCTCTTTTAATATGTATTCCTGAACACTATGGCTCAGAGTGGCATTGCCACAAATCCCACTCGCTTCCTGCTCCTCAATCTGCTCGCCCCCCCTCCCGCTATCTATCGACCTCCCTCTCTCTCTCTCTCTCTCTCTCTCTCTCCCTCACTCTCCCTCGTCTCTCTCTCTAGATCTGGGTATTATTTCAGGTGCAGCATATTTTTACTCTCCGGAGTTTGATGGTATATGTCAGGGTGGTGGGGGGGGGGGTGGGGGATGAGAATGTTTGGATATTTGAGTGCAGCCACACCTTCCAGTTAGGAGGACTGTTATGCAAAGGCCTTTCTGGCTCTCGGAGAATCAGATCCATGTCTGTCCAGTTCCGTGGTGACCAGGTAAGGCCTTCCCTCTTCCTGGTGCCACAAGCCCAGGAATGATTGACAGGTAGGAGTGAAAATGCTAAATTCCCACGAGAGTAGGCTGCCAGTCTGGCCCTGTGCAGGCAGTCACTGGCCAAACAGTTTTGGCCCTGAGTTTCAGTTGCGGTTGTGGTTTATGGTACCTGTCCTCAAACGAGGCAAAAAATCCAGATCTGTGCATTCACATCACACATTTGGAAACGAAGGATTTGGACGTGCAAAACAAGAAATTGAAAGAAGCTTGTTTGTTCATGTTTGTTATGGGGGGGCTCAGTGGGCTTTACCATCATCTCACACCCCCAGGATTTTGGTTTGAATCCCTATATTGTGCTCAGTCCAGAAACATGCCACTAGATGAATTGGGATCTTTAAATCGCTATTAGCATGTATGAGTGAGTGCCTGCCCTGGAGAGCATCCCGGCCGCGGTGTTCCCCTCCCGTGCGTCCCACGTGTCCTGGGAGGGGCTCCAACGCCTGAGTTCCGGATAAGTGGTCGGAAGATGGATGGTCTGTTCCGTGCCAAATGGTCCCATTTGTTCATTGAAGCACTTTGAGTCCAGATCCGTGTTTCCTGTCATGCCGGGGTGCTCGGGTCTAGGTTCTATCAGCAAAAGCAGGTTTAGTAGCAATTCCAAATGAGGGCTGGCCGTTAAAAATGGTGGGTGGTTAGTGAAAATCTTTTTTTTTTTTTTTTTTTTTCCGATGCTTTTCATTGAAATGCATAACAAGCCTGTGAAGGAGAGAGTGAGCGAGAAAGGAGGAAAAAGGATTGTTAAGATCAGAAAGGAACAGATCGATAGGAGGCAGGGGACCAAACCCCCTGGGTGGCGGTGTGGGGTCACACCTGTGATCGATGCTTCAGGTCGGTTTACAATGGAGGCCTGCGGAGGGGTAGAGGGGGGGGAGAACTCCTCACGGGGGGGGGGGGGGGGGGGGGTGTCAGAAACTCGCCCACTGTTGAGCCACGCCCTCCTATACTGTGCACCAATTGTAACATGGACTACTGGCTCACGGGCAAAGCTACAGCGCTTGTGGGTGACAGGTGGGGACTTTTGGGGGTCTCTCACCGACGGGGGGGGCGGTATGGGACTTAAGCGCAAGATCCTGCCTTAAGATGGCCGCCTTTGAGGAGACACTTTGCCAGTGGGCATAAGACAGCCTGTCTTAAGCAACCAGTGATTCATTTTTTAAAGTGTGAGTCATCAGGGAGATGTGCATATCCATCGTGGGGGTATCCTCCCTGCTTCACTGTACCATATGGGGGGGGTGGTAGGCGTGGGGATGGTTAACAGGCTGTGGGCTCCAAGGAAGGAAGTCACCGCTCCACGATCCACCTGCCCACTGAGCTAGCTGCACTACAGGGATACCTCCCTGCCCCCCACAGATTGCAATATCACATATTATGGCTGATTCCCTCTGGGCAACACTGAGGCCACCCACCAATTAGTCTCAAGAGGGACGTATCAAAGTGAAATCATGTTTACCGGGGGTGGGGGCGGCACCTCCAGAGGTTGCTGGTAATTGTTTGGGGGCTGTATTTTGCGCCCTGCCCCCTCCCTCGAGAGGCCAGTGTAGGGTTATGAGAAGTTGTCTTTGAATTGTCTTTTAAGAACGGAATGTAATGTGCTGGAAATATTAATCGCTTAAATTGTCACAGCGTGCAGTTCCGGTTACGGTTAAAGATGAAGTGAGTACGATTACGAAGTTCAGGTTATTAAACGCCACTGGTCCTTTCTGTGTATCACCCTGTATTGCATATTTAACGTTATGTATGTTGGCTTCATGCACAATTGTGTGGGGATAATTGCACTTTTGCCCCTGTCATAACAAAGCAGTATTCTTATTAACCTCTGGCTTTTCCGGGAGATAAACGCAGCCCATCTCACGCGTTTAATCGCCAGCGAAGTGTCCGTTAGCTGTGCTGGCGGTGTGGAGATGAATATCAGTCCAGCTGGGGTTTGAAGGGCCATAAGTCACAGGTGGGGAAGATGCGACGATATCGATTGGAATAATTTGCACTCGTTTCCAGCGTAAGATACGGGGGAGATCTGAAGATTTTATAGATCATTTATGAAAATGGGTCGCTAATGAAAACGGCAGAAAGGTGCGTGTTCCGTAAATTCGGCTAACGCAGAGGGGTGGGTGAGAGTCAATAGAGTGGATCATCTCTCTGAATTTCTGGACAGAGAGATACTTAACTAATTGTCTAGGTGGTGTATTAAACACTCTCTCTCTTTCCCCTATGGGTGGGTATGGGTAACGCAGACCTCCCCAGTGCATAGTGGAGTGGGCAGGGGGTTTTCCCAGAGATTATGTGGCTTTTGCGTTGGGGTCTCACCTTGGTAAAGACTGAACACCAATCAGTACATGGTCATTTAGGTAGAGGAGGCATTCAGATAAAATGCAGATTAGTGACTAAAGCTTCTTCAGCTGCCGTCATCATCATCGTCATTCTTCTCCAGGGAGGCTGTCCTGCCCTCAAGGGGGTGAGTGTTGGGGGGTGGGTAGGTTCTAATGAGCTCACCTGAATATCCATTCTGCCAGGCAGCCTCTTCAGGATGTGAAGCGCCTACACCAACATGATCGTGTGTGTGGCACCCCCAAGTGAGTGACACTCTTTGTTTTTGTGCAGGAGGCATGGAGTGTGTTGGGCGTGCTTGCAAAAATGGATTATTTAGCGGCAATGTTTTCTTCGATCTAGCTGATCGCCTGCCTCTTCTTCGTATCATGTTGTCATGGTGATGATGGGGAGACTAGTCTTTCTTTGAGGTTCTACTTTTCTCCATAGAAGCACTCCTCTGGGAAGACAAAAGCAGCCATGGTTACGGAGGTCATGCCCTTGACGTCTAATATGTGCTGCATTGCTAGAGCTAAGCTGTGCTAGTTAATTTGTCGAGTTTTCCCCTGAGTGTTGATTCCGTGTGTTTCCATAAGTGCTTAGATTGGGGATTGTTAGGAGAGCAGCTGGATCAGCTGTGTTCCATCAAGGGCACAGCAACGTCACTCTTTGTGGTGGGAATTAAGTGGTCAGGACAGCCCGTCGCCATTTAACCCGGCTCCCGGACGGTTCTACTCCCAACCTTTACTACGGCTTCCTGTCCAGCGGGCTGCCAGAATTCGCTGATTTTAAGTGAGGTGCAGTTTCCCCCCTTCGACTCCCAGATGGAGTTGTCGTTTCTATAGCGATGGACGGCTATCATCGTGGTGGGGGGGGCTGCCCCTTGGGCCCTCGGGCTGATAGCGTGTGACTCTGTCCTAGGCATCGTTATTCTGTGACGAGACGATGCTGTGGCCTGGATTTGTTGCTTTAAAAAGGATAAAGAGCTCGGAGTTCATGAATGGCTCTGATGATATCTCCCTAGTTATGATCAGCGTTACTTGTGCTTTCCGTTCTCATCACATTGCACCTGTGGCAGAGCGTTGCAGATTTCGGTGTCTGCTGGAGTTTACCATAAACAATGCTTTGATTGTGCGTAACTCTGGGATTTGGAGGAGGAGACAGCACACAGCGCACAGCACACAGTGCACAGCACACAGCACATGTCAGGTTCGCTGTATTTGTTTTTCCCAAACTTGTGCTGAATGTGAAGGAAGGATGGAGAGGTAGAGGACGAGGCTTTGGGAAATGCAGTGGCAGGGCGCTATTTCCTTGTCTGCAGTCGCGGTGTCGCCGTGACATATGTCAAAACGCTGAGTCAAACCTTCTTCTACATCTTGAAAAGGTTATACTTATTTTTTGTGAACATTTTTCATTTTGATTGGCTGCAGAGGAATGAATTTTACCTGAATTTTTACAACTGCAATATTTCACTGGAGCACACGGGGTGAGACATCAATCTTAGGGTTAAAATCCCACATCCTGCTGACTTGTGCAGAAGACGCTCGCGTTCCCATGTACTCCTGTTCACGGAGCGGTTTTGTAATTTGTGGCTGTACATGATGGGAGGGGGGGGGGGGGGGTTCTGGTTTCATTTAACCAAAAGGAATCCTCACCAACGGGTAGATGTTTGACTTCAAATCAGTGAATGTGTTGTGGGTTCGGGTCAGAATTTTTGCCCATGTTTTATTTTTTTTTGGGGGAGGGGGTGGGTACCATAGCTGAAGTGTCTGCCCGTAGTGTTAATGGCCTTCTGATTGGTCATTTGAACAGCGTATTCAATTACTAGTACCTTTCACAGGAAAATCGATGCGGCCAGCGAAATAAATCTGCTCGTGGTAAAATGTCACCACGCAATATGAAAAACGCAGAATAAATTCCAGCCAGCGGGTGGCCGTTTCCACGTGAAGGTACTGGTGGGGTTTTTGCGCAGGCCCAGACTTGGAGCTGCCTTTTGATGAGTTAACACACAACCTCACTGTCCTCTCCTTTTACTTTGTCTTTTTTCTCAGTTTGTGCACTTGTCCGTTTGAAAGTGAGGCTCAGATGGGTGGGGTGCCCTGCCCTGTGTGAGCCCATTTTGGTGCCCGACGCCGGCAGATGAGCCCCCAGTAACTCTGGCCGATCCAGTTAGGGTGGTGCAGATCAGGATCCCCTTTCAGCAATGTTCTAAGACTCCAGGAGGGACACCAGAGAGGTGGACGGATGCCTTGTAATGCTCAATGAATCCAATGAAACATTTTGTTGGTATGCTCCAAGGCTTGCTTCATATCTTGCAGGGTTAAGCTTGGCAGCACAGAATAGGGCACACATTTCCTGGGGAGGCTGACCCCCACCCCCCACCCCCAATGCCTGAGGGGTCTCCAAGGCCCCTGTGTTTTGTAGGGGGAGCGCAACATCTGTACGTATTGGCTACAGCTGTTGCTTGTCATAACTCTTGTTTCCGCTGAGTCCCAATTAACTTCCCCTGACCCCCCCCCACCCCCCCGCCCGACTGCAGGGTGATGTGGAGGGAGCATGTCGACACGGTCCAGAGAATGAGGTGTTCCTACAGTAAATGCTACACAGAGGCACACATATGATGCTGGAGCAGCATAACTGCAGTTGAATTGTTTTACCATAATCATTTCAAGTTTTTTTTTTTTTTTTTTTTTAAAGATTTTTTATTCTCAAATACTTTGGCGGGGGAGGAATTAAGAACTTAGTGTTTTAGTGTGGTGTTTTACCACAGTGTTTTGGAGTGGACTTCAACATCTGAGCACAAAGCCCATCCTGTTAGAAAGTGGCCACCAGGAGATGGTTGTAATGGGTCCAGTAGATCAAGCTTTCATCACTGGTTTTTGCATTTGTGCTCATTTTCTTTAAGAGGCTTAGGGCTGCCTGAGAGAGCCCATGCCATGAGAGGATTGGTGTCACCATGGCGACCTTGGCTGAGATACAACCCTTCACCTGGAGTGCTAAAATGCAGAGCATGGGATTGTGGGTGTTCGACAAGCTGAAGGCTAGATTAGGTGTCATCCAAAGACATCACCTCTGATGAGCAGAGAGGCTGGTCCTTTGTATGGCCTGCATGTTTGCATAGTAAAGTTAATATTTTTAATAGGGATGCACTGATACTGTACTCATGTACTCATCCTTCTGACAATGCACCAATGGCTATAACCGATACCAAGTAATGAAGTATCAGCAATATCACTATCAGGCAAAATAAGTGGAACAGAATGCCTGTGGTGTGGAAGAACTTCAAAGTGGTAGTACTAAAAAACCAGCAATCTAATTAAACATCTAATGAATAAACATAAAGAGTACAATGAAACCCCCACGAGTAGCACTCTGCAGCAACCTTTGCAGCGAGACTCGCAACTGAAAGCGACTGAAAAGCAACAAAAAAAATGAGAATCAGCACTTGCTAATCAGCCCAGTTGGCAAGTTTAGTGAATTTTTCGTTGTTTCATGCTTTCATCCTTCTTCTTTTTGTTTTACTTCCCTGCTTGGTGCTTCAATATTATTGTATATTCTGATATTTTAAAATCAGAATACCGTACTTTTGTAGACATCACCCAGCCCTAATTGGCATCAATATCGGTGAGAACCAGTAAGAGAGCCTGGGCACTTGTACTCTGGAAAAAATTGTATTGTTACATGCCTAATTTGGAACATGTTTTATACGTAATGGATATTTTCAGTGCCTTTCTTCTCAAGCTGAAGCTGTAATGAGACAAGAAGCTCGTAATTGCGTTCATCCCGTCTCAGAAGGGTGTCGCTGCGTTTCTCCGTGGTGATGCATGCAGACTCTCTCCGGCTGTCTCACTACAGGGCTAGAGGAGCCCCGTGAGCAGCTAATACGAGCGGCAGGCCCCTCGCATTTCGTGAAAGCTAACCGGCCGCCGTGAATACGCAGTCATCTCTGGGGAGATGGACGCGACGGGGGAAGGGGATTTGGGAGCTGTCAGCAGTGGAGCGTGGAGGGCGTGAGAGTCGCCTGGACGGGGCGTGAAGCAGGACATAGCATCCTCCCGCTGTACGATGACATTACAGACAGGAAGCGATGGCTGAGAGAAAGTCAGACTTCACCCTCACCACAGTGAAAATAAGTCTCGGAGACAGAGCAGCCCAGTTTCCCGTGCGGCAACGGCATCAATAAAACAATTACCGGCCACTCAGAACCAGCATTTTTTTTGGTCTCATGACAAAGTAAACAAGCCATTAGCCAGGCCTTCAGGCAGCGGCTGACAGGAGTCCGGGCAACTCTCCCTCACTGTCCGCTGTGAATCTGTCACTCATGCCTTCGGCCCCCTTCCCCAATGGGCAAATCGCTTCCTCAGAGACGGGCATAAGTGCCTGGCAGTCGACGTTTCTCTGCCGGAAGCTTCTGAGAGCCTGACTAATGGCAGGAACTTTCTGCTGTAGTGTCATTTAGGGGGTTCGTGGCAGTTAGGCTGTGACGTGGGACAAAAGCAGAACTGGGGGTAACTGGCAAGGGCAGGGAGGGCCCCCAGGCACGGGCACGGCCGCTTATCCATGGGACCCTGCCCGGTGCTGCAGAACAAGCCCAAGATTAATGGCTGATGACCGGCTTGTTTAGAACCCAAGATATTACACTGGAAAACATATTTGTCTGAACTGTGATTTATTTTTATTTATTATTTATTTTCCTAAACCCAGAGGAATAAAAAAACAACAAAATGAAATAAAACATGTAGAGATCTCTAAGATGGTGGGTGGCAGGATGCTGACAGGCTGCTCTCTGGCTATTAAATCCATTTGTCACTGTCATCATGGCTGGGTGAAGCTCGCCGGTGGAGGGAGTCAGTTTGGGAGGGGGCCTAAACTCATTTCTTAATTACTTCATTGAAGTGATTCCTGGATGATAGGTCACCGGTTAACACTGTATTCTTTGAAGTGTGCGGGACTGGCCTGCTCGTACCGGTACACGCCACCTGCTTCGAGGGTGGTGGGCCTTTTGTACTTCCTGTCAATATCTTGTCTGCGAATGATCCTCCTCTTTTCATTACCTCCAGAGAATGGAAGGCAGGATTCATGGCTCCCATTGATTTGCAGGAATTTTCCTTTAGCATTCTGATGGGGGGGCTCTCAGGGCTGGGGACCTGGGCTGTAAGTACAGTAAGTGCCGGAAGGCTCTGAGGAAGGCAGCCGATGGCAGCTAGGCAGTGTTTACCTCCTACTACGCTTTTCTTCCTTACTCTTATTGGTTGACTGTGTCTCCTTCTCAAAATCTTGGTCTCCAGAGACCACTCCCAACTTTTGGCTGAATGGAGTCCGTCATTCACCAACTGGGGGCAGTGACACCAGACTCCCCCTTGCTTGCTCGCTTGGCTGCTCCTCCTCTGCCTTCCGAGGAAGATGGGAAGATGCTGACAATTACCACCGTATGAAATGTGCTGGGCACGCTGGGTTATCAGGCAGAAGACGCACATCGCTGGCCCTCCGCACCAGAAAGACAGACTTACCGGTTCCGGCAGAGAGGAGATGGTGGAAGTTCCCCATAAATCTCCTTTTAATATTGCAGAAGTATGCTTTTCCAGTCCTCGGCAGTGACTGTTTTGAAATTCCCAGCTTCAGTTTGTTGGAGTAAAATTTGGGGTGATAGTTAGTAGCTGATAGGTAGTAGCTGGGAAAGGTTTAGTATTGCAGGTGTTTAACCAAGAAGTGTGCACTTTTGTGGATATTTTCAAATGAAACAGTCTTGTACACTGCAACTCATTTGTTTTATATTTACCATGCATCAATGAGCCGAAACATTTTCACCACCTCAATGTGGCGGTGTTAACAGTATTTTGTAAAAACTGTTTCTCAATGTCTGGGATATATTGACGTTAAGCTAACATTTAGTACACGTAATCAACACGTTAAATGCTCAGGAAATGGGCAGGGAAGAGTCCACAGTGTCAGATATTTGATTATTCAGGAAAAGGGCTGCAGGGCTACTATTTATATAATCAAATTATTTATTGATTATTAAAACGAATAATGGACTATTCGGATTAACAATCACACAATTACTCAATGAATTTAGCTACACATTTTAAATTTACTTTGAGGTTGTTTTAGCGTGTGCTAAGAATGAAGACAAAAATGAACATTTCATTTAAAAATTAAATTATTTAACGATCTTCGTTGTTGATATCAAGGATAAATTAAAAATCCTATATCTGATTGTTCCGTGAAAATTTAAATCCAAGGATTCTGTGGGTGTGCACTCTGTTCTCTGACAATTGTTTTAATTGTTGCGCCCCTATTTGCTAACGCATAAAATCAGGGAAAAAAATCTTAAATAGTAAATGAACTATTTTAAATATTGTTCAGAAATAATACAAGCAGGGGAGCGATCGTGCGGGCAGGCGGAAATCAGGGTTAAACTTCGGGTTTAATCGGGAAACAGATCAGACGACAGGAACGGGCACACACCATCACCTAACCACAATGACGGACAAGGGGAACAGGTAAGACCAGGACTTAAATAGGACGGGACTAATCAAAGTAAACGGACACAGATGGAGATGATCAGGAAAGTACACGTGGGTAATCAGGGGGCGTGGCACACACGAGGAGCGGACGAGCCGGGCATCACATACAATTACTTGTGATTTATTTTTCTGAAATTTACCCCTGCTGTTTTTGTGTGAGTTCTGCATGCACTCTCTGAGTCAGTTAGTCAGCCGTTTTCATCCTTGCTGAAGCGTGGTGTGTTTGTGGCAAGAAGAACTGATCACCAGAAGACATTCGTCTTTCTCTGTATGGAAATATTTGGATTTTTTGTCTGCAAGCACTCATGGCAGCGAGCGTTAGACTATCCTGTTTACACTGGTACTGTTCATTTTAGTACATGGATCTCATGGTTGTTAAAATGTTCTTGAAATTAAGCAAAAAATTACATAAGAGTGAATTCTCAGTGCAGTGTTTCTCAAACCAACCCTTGGGGTTTTTGCTCCATCCCAACTCCCAGGACATTGGGAGAAAGCAAAAACGTGGACCGTCTGGGTGTCCCCAAGGACTGGTTTGAAAAACACCATGTCAGTGTGCCATTAGACTTTCTGGTGAGTTAACCAAAATGGGAAATACTGACTTGCCATTCCCAGTAAAGGCACACTAAATTGATAGATGGTAACAACTTCTATTTGGCTGCACTTTGTTTTGGATAAATTTTCATTTAAAATTTTGCAATGCGAATTTTTCCAATATTATTGAAGTAGCCTGTAAGTCAGAGAAGTATTTTTAGGATTGTTTTAAAATAAATACATTCCCATTCGCTGTAACTGCCCACGGCTCAGCCTATTAAATGCTATTGTATGCTGCTGCACTTAAGCCTTTCCTTCAGTTTCATTTCAGTTCCTATTTAATTTATCCAAGCTCTTTATTAATTCAAGCTTTATTCAAGCTACTTTTAAAAGTTTTACGTTACTCTTTTGCAACAGATAGTAATATTTCCTATTTCGCAGAAGGAAATAAATATTTTGATCTGTACTTCATGGTATATGAATTGTATATTGCGACCAGTAATTCTACATGAAATATGCATCCCTAGTCGGCATAAAACGTTGGGGTGGGTATCCTGTAACTGTGATTTGCATCTTGCGAATATTCGAAAGGTAGAGGTTATTAAAAGTGATTTATTTTTCTACACATGCTTCCAGAACAATCCCTTAAGAGGGTGCTCAGGCGATAGCTTCTTAAGTGCAACGTCACTTGGTGTTGTCCTTTGCAATAATGTCGCAGTGGTTGACAGCAACGGCTCGAGAATTCATGCAGCAACTGCTTGGCTGTGGCATGAGAGAAAGTTGTGTCCAGTAAAACACTGGAGAAATGCTTCAAAACATTGCATTAGTCAGAAGTGGTGAGCAGCTAGCAATAAAATTTTGAATTACCAAACTAAATTATCTAACCATAAATGTCATTTTTGTCAACTGGGTACACGAACCCACCTCCCCAGATTCTTATGTCAAGCTGTTTTATTTTCATTTGTTCTATAAAACACCAGTGTGCACCGCTTTCTATGTATTTCATAGATATTAGGACGAGAAATGGCACGATAGCCGAAAAAAATGTTACCTTACTGTCTTAAAATAAGATAATGTGTATTGTGTTACATTGACTACTACCAACTATTCCAGAGAGTTTTTTGTGGAGAAATATAACAATAGAGATATATTCCAGGGGCTTCGGAAATGGCCCCAAATATCTGGAGAGCCCACCCCGCCTTCATTCCCAAAAAATAAATGAATAATTAGAGTGAGTTCCTTACCTCTTATTATGAGAAGGACGAAACATCCATCCATCCATCCATCCATCCATCCATCCATCCATTTTCCAAACCGCTTATCCTACTGGGTCGCGGGGGGTCCGGAGCCTATCCCGGAAGCAATGGGCACGAGGCAGGGAATAACTCAGGATGGGGGGCCAGCCCTTCACAGGACACTCTCACACACCACTCATTTTATCATTTGGATAAATTATTATTACTTTTATTTATTTTTATTTGTGAAACGCTACCCTAAACAGTGTTAGTGGTATTTAAAAGATTCATTGTTATAAAATTATTTCAAAATCTTGCATGTGTGGCCATTGCGATGTCACGATATACACGGCACCCCATCCTCACAACTGTTTTGGGAAATATCATTTAAAAACAGATCAATAATGTGCAACGTTCATCCATTCTAATGTACATTTTATTTATTTTTTTTTACAAAATTTGCTCGACACGTACCTGGTTGTCCACATGGCTCATCAGTAAACGACGTTCATTGGACCAAGCGACCTCCTAGCATTGCTCCAAGGTCCGGTTCTGACGCTCGCCTGCGTGTTGTAGGTGCTTTTGATGTTAGACAGGGGTCACCATTGGCACTCTGACTGTCAAAGTCACTCAGACCTTTATTCCTGCCCTTTTCTTCTGCATTTAACATGTCGGCTACACAAACCAAGTATTAGCTTTTCGTCTGATATACCCCAGACATTTACACGTTTAATTATACAATCCATATGAAGCCATATATAAATGTGACCACTAGTATCATATAAGATCATATTTCATACCTGTATGAATCTTATATGAAAGCAGCCATAATCATACATTCCAAGCAGTACTGCTATCTGAGCCATAATATTGTTCCGTAAGGGTGGTGCCCCGGTCAAAATGTGGTATACTGCAGTATAATTTATGGATGGTATAGTAGTATGAAAAATTCGATGCCAGCCAATGGTATTGGAGAGGGTGTCTTTTTTAAATGGGATAGAACAATATATGACAGATTTGATATTAACTATGTGATAGGTATGATATGAACTAAATTTACTTTTTGGAATGTTACCTTGAAACTGAACTTCATTGAATTATTAATAGGTTGCAGTGGTCTCTCTCTCTCTCTCTCTCTCTCTCTCTCTCTCTATCTGTGTGTGTGTGTGTTGTGGGGACCAAATTTCCAGGAAATCCACATTTTTGCTCCTGCCCAGCTCCCTACCAGGCAGTCCACATTTTTGCTCCTGCCAGGCAATCCACATTATTGTTCCCAGTAGGAAGCTGTAGTTAGCTGGGAGGGAGCAAAAATGTGGACTGCCAGTGTTTCCCCGAGGACGGACTCGGGAAACACTGGCTTACGTATTTCTGGTAGACACCCCCCTTCTCATGCCCATGAGTAACTGGTGTCTGGCGGGCAGAATACCCTGTAGTTAATGATTGTGTGGGAGGGACAGTATGAGTAGCAGCCAATGAGCACTGGTGCTTTCCAGAATGAGGAAATGGAAAGAAACACTAAAGATAGACATGGATATTTGTAATGATTGAATGACAATTGGATTTGGAAAGAACACATTAATCGTACTGGATTCCCGTTTCTACCAGATTTTCTACTCACCCCTGGTTAATATAATAGGTGAACAGAATTGTAAAATTTGTGGGAGAAAGTACAAGCCTAGCATGTGATTGGGCCCAATTGCGGGAGTCTCTCAGTCAATGTGGGGGAGTTGGCAGCCTTGATATATGCATTAAATGAACACACACTGTGTATGCATGTTACATATGCGTGGGAGTGTGGGGGTATATATATATATACACACAGTGAAAGATTGATTCAGCTGACTCTGTGTTTGGTTTAAATCACCAGGTTTGACTTGCAGGGGAAAAACCGTCTGATTATTGGTTTTTTCTCCTTTCTTTTTTAAAGCTTTTATCCTTGTTCACTATTATTGAGCTGAACTTTTTAAAAGTCCCCAAGTACAGATTGATGAAAATGGTGAATTAAGTGCAGGGTAGAGAAATACAAAAATGAATAGGCTGGCATATCAATTTAACATGAAGAAAGGATTAGATATTAGAGAATGGGGGGAAATATATTATTCTGGAAATGACACAGGACCCGCTGCTCCTGCTGTACATTTATTCCCGAGGAGAGCTGAGTGCTGCGTGCTTAAGCAGGCAGGATTGACCTTCCTGTTGTCTGAAAATAAGAAAATTGGTTCTCTTTTTTTTGTTCTCTGCAAACATTGTCATATATGTATTTAATTTTTTTTTTATTAGCCTATTCTCCCATATGTGAAACTCAAAAGAAAACATATGAGCTTTCAGGAGAGTAATGTTTTCCCCGTTTGATATGTAGAAAACGTCATGGGAGGGGCTGGAATCACAGCACTAACACATGCTTGTTTTTTTCATATAGCTATTAAAATGAAATCTACAACAGAGCCCCCACCCCAAGTACATCACATTCATGCTCATGTTTTTAACATGGTATCCACCCCCACCCATGTCCCCCACTTTCTTCTGTCACCATAGCGGCTGAACGGGAACGCCGCAACTCCGGCGGCTCCCGGGGGTGTCTAGCGAGGACACCGAGCAATTTCCCTCGTTAAACAAGGCCTGCTTGCTGCGTCTGGGCAGGTCGGGGCTCGTGTTCGGTCCCATTAGCGATGTTTCGCTGTTTGGGCCCCGCCCAGGCTCCCAAAAAAAGAAGGGAATTAAATGGGTATTAAAAAGCCTGAGAAGAGAAAGTGTCGCTATCGGAACGATTGTTGTGAACTCGCTCTGTGTGAGGAACAAATGTTGCTGTCAGCAGGAGCGGGCGTCCATAATTCCTGCCTCTTCTGCTCCACAAACTGTTATTCCAGCCGTGCCGGCCTTGGACCCAGACACACATGCGTGGAATTAATTTGTTGCCAGGTTACAGAGAGGTAGGGCGGCAGCGTGACGCGGTGTCGACGGATATTAATGACCCCTCCACTGAACCGCAAGGACTGTGGCTTCCTGCTGTGAGGTCAGGTGGGCAGGCGGGCAGAGGGGAGAATGGAGTGAGGAGGGAGGTAGTGAAGAAGAGATGCAGAAGGAGGGTCGACTAAAAACCTGGCAATCTAAGTATGATTGAGATGTGAATAGACGTCTTTAACATGCAGTATAAAAGATGGCCAGATTTATTCAAAGTCATTCCGACACCCTACGGAATGTTATAGGCTGGGTCTGTGTTCACATCGCCCCCTTGTGGTCACTTGTGGGGGACATTGTTGCGATATTGACCCCAGGGCATGGCCCCAAAGGGTGCACTCTGATTTGTTGTGTGACCTTTCCCCTGAGTGAGCAGCCTTCAGGTAGCTCCACCTTAGAAGCGGAAGAGACACCCCCAGGAAATGCATCGTCTGCAGTTTGGTCGATATGAGCCGCTCGCATTCCCAGTCGGCCTGGCCTGACCTGTTCCCGGCGGTACTGGTCAGTAGCCTGCATACCTGTTTTAATGGCATTGATGGGCAGACGTGTCTGGTTTCACAGTCAGCTGGGCTTTGCGGGGCCCGCTGATGAGGAGGGACGACGGGTGACAAGACTGCTGACTAGTGCAGAAACTGATCTGAAGGTTTCCTTTAAATCAATTGGTATACAGCTGTAGTTTCTGCTTTTGGGGGGACAGTGTGGTAATCGTAGTAGGTTTTCATTGTGCATCGAGTAATCCTTAATGCCCCCAACTGGCTGGCACTGTTTGGGTAAGGCGAGTTCTAGTGTCATCCCAAGCTTGTTCCCAAAATGTTCCTATAAAGAATCTCAACATGGCTCTGTCTCGGTAAGTCGCTCTGGCTCCCATGGTTCCTATAAGCCCCGCCCCCCGCAGGTCAGGAATGTGCTTAGGACAGAATTGGTGAGCGGGAAGGGGGCGAATGCGTGGGCAGCGGCGGGGGTGTGCTGTGAGCCCCCAATTCCCCACGTACCCATTCAGGGTCGGATCAGGGTCGTTCCTTGGCACTGCCTCCTTCTTGTCCGTCTGGGTGGAGTTTGAGGTTCATCGGAACCTTTTACGAAAGACAATGTCACATTTTTATGTAGTGGAAGGGGTTGGACTTTGTCTCTTTATGCCTCCGCTCTTCATAGCGAGGTTCTTCATGCATTCCACGCAGTGTACTGGTCGGGTTTCTGGTCACACGTCCATTTCCTTAGCTGCTATGGAAGTTCCCTGTGTCTGAGTTTTGCTTCTTCAGGCTTTTATGAACTTTTACTATTTCGCATGTACGTTCAGACACCTGAGCATTTGCACTTCGCCGCTTACGGTGTGAATCGGTGTAAACTGTAAATTATCATGACAGAATTTGTTTGCATCTTTCCAACCTCCGCCCCCATCTGCTCATTCTCCAGATCATGATTTCTTACAAAAGCACCTTCCTTCTCCGCCTCCTGCTCTCCCCCTGCTCCCCAAACACGTAGAATACTTCAAAGCCAGTAGCAAACAGAGGATTTACATATCCTCACCTGCAGAGGCGAATTTGCGTGGTCAGAGGCCCCTGGGCTGTTTGAGTTGTCAGAGGGTCCCTGGCGATGATAATTTGCAAAGCGGGGGTTTGGTCTCTGATGATTATTGCAAAAAATGTTAGGGGAGGGATTAGTCATGAGGTCCGGATTAAATGCTGTTTCGGTCCAGACACGAAAATATGTGGCAAATCATGTGCGGTATTGGTTCAAAATGTGAAATATGTACAACTTCTATATGCGTGTTTATAATGCTTTATGAATGCTTTATGAATGCGTAATATGCATTATGAAGGTATTTATAATGCACTGTACATGGGTGCTTTAAGTAAAGTGTTACCAAAATTGTATTAAGGAAGGATATTTGAGGCTCCTTTTTAGTTCAGACCCCTGGGCTTCAGCCTAGATAACCCAGCTTTATGCCCCTGCCCAATTTGAGGGGGGTGGATTTGCACTAATTTGTGGCTGAAATGAGAATAACGGAAAATAAAAGGTGTATTAAATAATTTCACTGTATGATGTTGTATGCCCCCCACCCCGCATAAGTTACATTAAGAAAGGCTGCTGGGATGTTTATGTACAATTTTTGAAATCTTTTTTTTTTCTAAATCTCACGTTGGCTAACATTTTCTTTTTGTGAGATTTACCACCCCATTTTTAAACTCCATGTTATTTCCTATTTGGACAGTACTAAGAAGTTCACGGCAATGTTTTTTTTTAATTAACCTCACTTCAGTCACTTCAATGTCACATGCGCTGAGAATCAAAATGCAATGCAAGGTGGAATAAACAACAGTAAAGCAATAACGTATCGTCACCTTCTGCATCGCTGGCTTGGGAATGTGATGAATGTTACCTTGGAGTAAAGTCTCTCTGTCCTTTGCCCGTATAACTGTCTCTGTCCATGGCTATAACTGTCTCTGTCCATGGTTATAACTGTCTCTGTCCATGGCTATAACTGTCTCTGTCCATGGTTATAACTGTCTCTGTCCTTGGTTATAACTGTCTCTGTCCATGGTTATAACTGTCTCTGTCCATGGTTATAACTGTGTCTGTCCATGGTTATAACTGTGTCTGTCCATGGTTATAACTGTCTCTGTTCATGGTTATAACTGTCTCTGTTCATGGTTATAACTGTCTCTGTCCATGGTTATAACTGTCTCTGTCTATTGTTATAACTGTCTCTGTCCATGGTTATAACTGTCTCTGTCCATGGTTATAACTGTCTCTGTCTATTGTTATAACTGTCTCTGTCCATGGTTATAACTGTCTCTGTCCATGGTTATAACTGTCTCTGTCCATGGTTATAACTGTCTCTGTCCATGGTTCTGTTTTCCTTAAAAATCAGGAGCAGGGCTGTGCTTGACTTTGCAGTATTCTCAAAACGCCCCTCTCTGCCATTCGCCACGCGTACTTTCGCTTATCCAGTTTATTTTTCAAACGGGATACTGAATCCCGCATGCTGAAGCTGTAGAAAGTTCCAGATCTCATGATTCTTTATTTATTTGTGCCACGTGATGTCAGAGCCGTGTCCCAAGATGGAGTTTGAGTAAGAGGAGTGGGCAGGCAGAGGGGTCACCGTGGTGCCAATCAAAGGGGCGAGGGGCACGTCCAGATGACAGATGGCAGCTATTAACCGGCCAATTGCAAATGGTCGCCGTGACGACTGACAGTCTGGTGCCCGCCCAACGCTGCTGTTTAACAAACCTCCATTCACTGATGTCCCTGTGCCCAGACCTCTTAATTAGCACTAATTTGCCACTCTTAGAATATGGCGTTGGAGTTATATTTCTGTTGTATTTGCTGGGAGCGATGGGGATGCCCAGGAGGAATGGCGGTTTTTAATGGGGGTCCTGCCACGGTGAAGTCTGCAGAGGGCAGGACCCAGCAACGCTGTCAGCTCTCTGCAGCCCCCTTCGATATGGAGGTCCCCCCACCTGCACATATACACAGCTGCACAGCCCCCCTCCCCATCCAGCAGTATCTCTGGGTTGGGTTATGCTTCCGGTCTCATTCAGCGGCTTCTAGTAGCTCAGCACACTGGGAGGGCAGGAGGACTGGGCTGGGAACTGGACTGCTCAGGTCATGGGGGGTGGGGGGGCTGTATGAACATTTCTGAGGAATTGGCCAATCACAGTGTCACACATGTGGTGGTTGGGGAGGAGAAGATGGGAGGAGATGGCAGGTTCCTGCAAGAGCCCCCCCGGGGGGGGGGGGGGGTGACAAGAGGCCTGCTCAGACTGACACCTGTTATCATGTAAATGTCGCAGTTAACCTTCTCACAGAAAACGTGCTCTTTGACGGGGGGGCTGTAATTAATGTCAGGGAACAATTATTATTGGGGGGGTGCAGGGTAAATGAGAAAATGTGGTGTCACAAATTAGATTCTGAAGATTGCCTGTTTGGGTAGCATAAGGCGCGTGTGTCCGGTCCGATTTTTTCTGTTAATATGACAGTGTGTGATGCATCATGATAAATAGTCTGTCATATTAAACAGGGAGATGCAGGTGAGCGGCACACCGCCTGCATGCTAAGTGGGGAGCGCTCCTCTCTTGGGGGGGAGGAGGGGTCAGCACTGCTTAGAGGATGTCTGGGGGGGGGGGGGGTTGGGTGACCACACCACAAACACCACAGAGGAAATGCAAGGCCTGCTTCTAGATGCTTCCAGATGAGGGCATCAGGAAGCAACTAGTAAGTGTTTTAGGCAGCAGATATAGAGTAAAATGAAAGTGGGTTGTAGTTTGGTGGACAGAGCATGAGGCCGGACCCAGGGGGCGTGACCTCAGCGAGAGGCGCCTGCCCGCTCCTGTGCATCCTCACTCACTCCCTCACACTTGATGGGTCGGTCAGCCAGAACGGTAGTTCAGAGCACTGAAGCGAGGCTGGGGGGGAGTGGGGGGGCATCATACCAAGGCTGCCCAGGCAAAGCCAGAGGGTCACACACACATGCACACACACAGACACACACACACACACACACTCACTTCGCCAGGCCATAGCAGTAATGATGTATGGTTGACACACCCTGCACAATGTAGAGATTCTGCCGTTTTTTCTGGGGTCACTAAATCTGCCCCCCCCCCAGATTCATAGGCCAGCATGTCTGTAAAGGAACACATCACATGAATAAGATGGACTGATACTGGAGGGTGGGTGTGGTGGTGCTTCAGGACCCCTTAATGGAGTGTCAGTAGCACACAGCACACAAGATCACTTTGGGGTCCATCCCGACGAAACACGGTGTGTATTTTCCATACCGCTGTGGTCCAAATGCCTTGGCTGTAACCGCAGTAACATGATAAGGGGCTCGGTTTCAAAGGGAATGTGTTAAGTGTTCTGAAGCTCCTCCGCAGGCCTTGCTTCAGTGCCGACGGCCCGGTGTGGCGATAAGCACAATCGGCGTGTCTCACAGTGATGCCGCAGCTGCATTAGCGTCGTGAGAGAGCGACACTTTCAGAGGGAGCCCTGCTCATAATCTGTTTGCCCCCCTTGCCTAGACTTTATCTCTATCAGCTGAAATGTCCATGCCCGGACTGGCGGAGTGTTCTGGAACATTTCGCAAAATACTATAGGAACAGACAGGGGACAAACTTGAATTATTTTTTATTAAGAGTGCGTGACGTTTAATGTTTAGGTGGATTACAAAATGTATGCCAGGAACTTGAGTGCCGTGAGGATCCGGCTCGCTCCCGAGTGAGGGTCAGGCAGAATGGCTGTCGGTCTCCCTGGGCTCGGCCTGCGGCCCCACCCGCTATCATGAAATCCCAGAATGGCCTCGTTGCCTGGATACCCGGGGCACTTGCCTCCTGAGGCGGCAGCGGGGGAGCAGATTGCCTCATATTCGCCGTTTAGCCGGGCGCCCCACCATCTCTATTCTGTACCGAGGGTACAGAAGGGTACAGAATACCGAGGGTACAGAAGGGTACAGAATACCGAGGGTACAGAAGGGTACAGAATACCGAGGGTACAGAAGGGTACAGAATACCGAGGGTACAGAAGGGTACAGAATACCGAGGGTACAGAAGGGTACAGAATACCGAGGGTACAGAAGGGTACAGAATACCGAGGGTACCTGCAAACTGTTTGGGTCCCCAGCCGATATTGGTGGGGGAGGAGGAATCAGAGCAAGGCAAGAATGATGTGCCCAGAGTTGCTCACGTAAATGCAAGCAGCTCTTTGCCGTCTCTGTGATGGGGGGGGGGGGGGGGGGGGGGGGTTCATAGATGTTCATGCTCACTAAAGCTAAACCACAAGGCAAAAGGCCAAACCTCCCAACTTCAGTGCTTCCTGTCTCTGTGCGCAGCTACGGGAATCCGTCACGTTTCCCGCCGTGTCTAAATCCCTAAATTAAAATGATGCTGGGTAATTACAGTGAATTGCATGATGTATTGTCACATATATTTGTCTTCTTTCTGTATCCTTCTTGAGTTTTTATTTTACCCTTAGCCTGCAAAACATGACTAATGAGATATTAAAATACCACAAGCCAATTCCTATCTGGGGAGGTGGGAAATTACCAAGGCGTCGGAGAATCTGCAGGCAAATGTGAGCTTAAATAATGATAAACAGCCCAGTTGATACGTGGCTAAGATTGCATTTACTGATGGGGGGGGGGAGATATCAGCTCACTCTCTAGAGAGCCGCTTCAGATGGATAAATCACTGGAAGTGACAGCATTATATGTGACATCGGGGGTTGGGGGGAGGAGGTGGGTCCCCCTGAAAATCCAGCGGGGGTGAGGGGGGGGGGGGGTATTACAAAGCTGGCACAGATGGAGACGGTGTTTTATGGTTCCTATCCATCCAGAGTGGCAGTGATGTATGTGGCCTGTGTAGCGTTATACACTCACTGCAGTGGAAATGGACCTCAGACCAACCTTGGACTCACCCATGGACGCTGAAGGACTTAATTAGTAATTTAGCATAATTAGTAATTTAATGTCAGTGCAGTTTTCCAGCTAATCATGTTGGCACACAAGTACAGTATGTCAAGTTTTTTTTTCCCCAAAATGAGGAACAGGTGGCAGGGTGGTGTAGGGCGAGAGGGTGCTGACCTGGCAGGGAGGGGCCTGATGGACCCTGGAGAAGGTGCTTCGGTACAGTCTGCATAAATTAGCACGGTCGTAGGTTGGTGGGAAGAAACTGAGTCGGTGATAGAATGGAATATCAGCCAGGGAGCTTGTGGAAACAGCCCTGCGCGGGTGAAAGCTCTGCATCGCTGATTCTATGTCTCTATTGGTCTGCGTGAAGGTGCAGTCTCGAGGTGTGGGTGGAAAAGAGATGGTGTTCAGTTCTTTGAGGCGCCTGCAGCCCTTACGAAGTGTCTTTTCAAAGGAAATATTGCTCTTCACGTTGTTGTAGTGCGTGGGTGCCAGAAGGCTATGGGTTCAAAGCCCAGTCGGTTTGCCCCCGCTTCGTCTGGCTAGCGCCCACGTGAAAGGCTCCGTACGCTGGGCTCCTGATGCACCTTTGGCCAACTGTGGACACCGAGATTGAATATCGGGATGGTGTGTGGTTGGGGGTGCAGGCTGAATAAGGAGACTTGATTTTAAGGTCAGGTTGAACATCACTTTCAGCAAGCCGTATTAGCGAGACATGTTTACATTCTTAAATGCCAGTGTCGTGGTGAAACGGCCGCTATTTGAGGATTCATTGCTATCTTTCTGAAATGTTATCCTTGCCCAGCCTCCTGACATGTTGTGTTTTTCCTGGCTAACGGGCAGGGGAGGGGCGTACGGCCTGTCGCGCTCCGGCGATGAGGTCCCTGCATGTTTCCGGCAGGCGGCTCCAGGAGTCATGCTGTCCTGTGTGTGATACCCAGGGTTTATGGGATGGCGGGCCGGTGCTTCACTATCTTTCCCTCCTCCATGTGAGTGGTCACCATGATTCAGATGCTAGATTTACATTAGCGTCGGCCACCGGATCGCTCCGTCTTCCCGTCTCACCCTTAGACGCCAGCCCTAGACTGTATTCGGGGACCTTCCTCATGACAGGCAGCCATTGTCACGGGTGCAGCAGGGTTACACGGTGTTACTTGTTTTCACGCCCCCTCTCTGTCATGGAGATGGATGTTGTGCCTCATTTGGCTGTAATTCAGAACCTACACCCTTTATTGGCGGCCCCATAAAATCGTGTCTGAGTATCAGGAAGTCGCAGGACCCCATAAATCCAGATGCCCTAATGGAATCCCAATAAAACAGGCACGGTACACAAACCAGGCACAGCCTCCCTTCCTCAGCTGTGCTCTTGGGCTGCAGGGATCATCCCTCTATGTCAGATTTAAGGACTATTACATTTCAAGTTCCTCTACTGTTCTTCTAGCTGACAGATCCACCAAATACGATTAGCAGTGTGCATCAGAGCACTTGTGTTTATTTGATTACATTTTAATGAATTTTATTTCCTGCAGTATCTAAATGCAAACGTTCAGCTTTACTCTTTAATTTCTGCCCATTAAAATGCATTAATTTTTTTCCCTTTTTTCCTTCTTTTATCTTTTGTTTTCTTCCATCTTAATATGCAAAAGGAAGAATATTAATTAAAAACTGGGTTGGTTCTGTAAACGATAGGCAGAGCTTTGATGTAATCTGCATTCTGTCATTTGTCAGACGCAGACCCCGGTGCCCGCTTCCCCACGCTGATGTTGCCGGAGTGCATCGGGCCCTATTTACCAGTGCATCTGGCTTCTTGATTTCTTCGAGAACCGAATGTCTCCCCATGACCCGTGGCCCTTTTTTTTTGAGTGTTAGCGACAAATTTGCCATGCAAAATGGATCCACACATGGGCTAACCAGACCAAATTGTGACCCCTAGGGAACATGTTCTGTAGTTAAATGTCAAATCCCTGCAATTTAAAGCGGCTGCCACCAGCCTGTTCCCTCACGCCCCCCCCATCCGGTTGGAGCTCGCTCTGCGCTTGTTGGGTGAGATCGATAACTCATAATAAGTGAGGCTTTCGCCAGTGATTGGCTATTAAAATTACATGGAGCTCTGGTGCCCTTTGTGTTTGGTTCTCGCCTTCGTCCTCGGGACGGTCGATCGGCATTTCAGATCGTCACATATTGGCAGATCAGGTGGCACTTTCCAGAATGGGGGGGCACTGTCACATTTGGTGGAAAACGACGCTAATAAAAATCTTAGAATCTAACCAATCAGTACCCTGCACTTAACGTAACAAAAAAGAGTCGCTCTCACCGTGTAGATAGACATTCCTCCTTTTAGACATTTAAACCTACTAAGATCTAATAGTACATCAGTTGTGCAGTTTAATTTAAATGTATTTAAGTTTAAAACGCTGTGTAATTTTGTTAAAGAATTGGGTTAGCTTAGGACTTTGGGAAGTTAGCTCTTACGTGGGCTGCGAAGTCTTACGGATTTCTTTGTGTTTGTTTCGTTCAGTTGTGGGGAAACCTTTTGAGAAATGCATTTATGAGAAAACAAGAAGCCAAATGTGTCTCCCCTCCATGAATAATAATAAGGTGGTGAGATGGGGCATTTTTTTTTAAGGAAACAATGCAAATTCTTTTGCTGATTCTGGATTTGCTATGTACATTCTTGTGAAAATGAACAATGTGAATGATGTGATACCGGCTTCATCTGCATGTGTATTATTAATGCTAGGTACGATGTGTCTCTCCTAGGCTGTGTTGGCTCACAGACAAACACACACACACACACACACACACACACGTTCAGCCCTTTCTTCAGGAGTCCAGAACTTGACCAGGTCTAAATCTGCATTAGTTAGTTGTAGAATGAAGGACCCAACCAGACTATTGCAACATTTTCATGCATGGAGGTGTAGCAGCCCATCGTTCCCAGGAAGGGACTCGCGTCACGATGTCAGAAATTCGGCATCTGTTATTACGTCAGTGGGTGGAACAGTTACATGTATCACCTTTGGGCCCTGTATAATGAACATGCTAGGTGTTCAAATAATTAACCATGTTAACAATGCTTACGAATGGTCACGCTTAAAATGTTTGCAAAACATTTTGTACACTACCCCAGAGATTTCAGCCCCAAAGTTTTGACAGTGCTCTCTGAGCTGTATGCTTCTGGAAACTACTTGAAAACACATGCTGCAGTGTGGATGAGTGAAAACATTCTATTGGTTCCCTACTCATCATGTGACCCTTCCTTGATTTGATTCCGCTAGTTACAACTTCTCATTGTTTGTTTGGTC
This sequence comes from Brienomyrus brachyistius, assembly GCF_023856365.1. NCBI lineage: Eukaryota > Metazoa > Chordata > Actinopteri > Osteoglossiformes > Mormyridae > Brienomyrus > Brienomyrus brachyistius. Next base: position 20,497,974 of record NC_064535.1, read on the forward strand.
ACCTGGTCACCTTACAAGGAAGTTAACAATTTTCCAACATAGCAGCTGTTTTCAGTGGTGTTTTCCCTGCTGCTGACATGTATGCAGCAGAATACACAGTGTGACTGTTACATACTTGCGCGAAAAGAAAGTAATTTACTGGTCGCCGTGTTGATGCATGTATTCCCAGTGCTGTTAGCTACTTCTTATATGCTCTCGCTCATTTCAGTGCAAATAAGAATACATTAATAAACAGTTTAAACAGTGATAAAACACCTGGATGGAGATCATTTTCTTAGCATTATAGCATTATCTTAAGGAGTTGAAAGACTTATTGACCTATCATCTAATTGGGTAGACAATGTACTGTAAGTCTCTTCGCGATTGGCTGGACTGCTGCCGTGGCTCCAATGGTACCCTATAGCAAATCCCCACATTTCGTAATGCCCATAACAAGCCACGCCTTCTACGCCTAAATTTCCTCATCCACACCACCCCAGTCACTATTTCCACTGTTTCCATCTCTCTCTCTTCCCATCCTCTACATCCCTCTCCTCCTCTTCCTCCTCCTCCCCAAGCTGACTAGGGCCCGTTTCCTTGTCTGACCAGCGCTACGCATCTTGGGAGCATTTGGCAACACATGGCATCCCGTACAAGTGAAGGCCTTCTGTGGGCTGAGAGGTGGACGGGGGTGTCGGGGAGCCTCTTCATTGTTTCCTTTCCATTTGCTGCTCGAATCCATCACGGCTGACCACTGGCTCAGCTCCTGAAACATGCGGCTCCAAGGAGCATGCCGAACACCTGCAGAAAGCCACCTGTATGAGAGCCTTGCCGTCACCATCTTCAGTACCAATTCCGATCAGTCGGGTGGTGGATTGATCCCCTCATGATTTAACAGGGATGACATGCCATGAAATTTGACTGGAAAGATGAATTAGACTCCCCGCGACTTAATGACGAGCAGATCATTGACTTGCTAAGTCGCTAAACCCTAGCCGAGCGGCAATGATGAGGCCGTGAAGGACAGCGGTGGAATGTTCAAGTCCACAAAATCTAAATCCCCACCAAGGTTTTGTTTCAACCAGCTAGCTGAGTACTCTGCGTTTGTGACTCTTTATTCTATAACTGATTGCTTGAATCAAAACCGTGTTTGTACTTTCTGGACCTGAACTTTCCACTTCTGGTGAAGGGTTTTGGTTTGTCTGAGCGGCATCCTATCTGCGTGTGGTCCTTTGCACCATGTGGAGGTTCTGGCAGGTGGGCCCGCAGGCTGCTATTGTCGGCCCTATCAAAGAGCAGCCCAAGGGCTGAGCCTTTCAGTCCCCTTCGACCCTGTTAGCCGTATGTGGTGTTTCTGCGAAGGAGGGGCCATTGTCAGTGTACTGCTGTACGTCTGTATGTGACTGAGAACAACTGGAGAAGCGTCTTTGTGGTTCCATCTGGATCTACTGGTGTGAGCTCCGCATTGAGGGTCGATCACCATGGTTACCGGCCAGGTGTCTTTTTTTCTGAGTGACGCTGCCGTGTGAACAGGCCGATATTTAGTTGATGAACACGGTTGCCTCCTTAGAGACTAATTATGACGCGGTGGTGAGCAGGGTTTGTGAATGGAGTCCCCCAATGGAGATGCTGTAACTGTTACCTCTGATGGGAATCACATTCACCGGCCGATACTGGGCTGCGATGCTAATGCTGCAGCCGAACCTCGCCTGGAAGCGAAATGAAAGAATACCGATGAAAAAGGACAGAGGGGTCGCTTCTTGTGAAGAGTGAGCGTGTGACATTGCTGTTAGCGTGCAGAGACGGCAGCTGGCGTCATATGGTGTGCGTGAGCACACGCGTGCTCGCATATGCATGCGTGTGGCTAGTCGTGGGCTTTGTTTCTCAGGGCTGGTGGCATTAAGTCGTTGTTTATTCATGATGTCCATAACTTCCTTTGTGTTTCCTGCACTTGTGGATCCTGGGGGTGGGGGGTGGGGGGTGGGAGGGGGGGTGTCAGGGCAGTTATGGGAAGTGAAGCGGGAAAGCAATAATATTCTCATGAATAGTGAATTATAAACATGCTTAATGGGTTTATGTATATTTATTACCACCAGTTGGCACAAACAGGTCAAAATAGATAACCTGAGCCATTAGTGTGAGAGGGCCAGCAAAGTCAGCCCCCCCCCCCCCCCCCACAAACAAAGCCATTATACAAAATGTTAACCAGGAAAACTGTTCCTGAAACATCACCACTGCCATTATTGGCACTAATATGAGACCTGATCTGTATCGGCACCCTGACCATGGTCTGTTTCCGTAACCGTGGTGTTCATTGATCTCCCCTGTGTCTCCCCCGAACCTGGTTACCGGTCATGACTGCAGAGGCTGAGGAGAGGGAGGCAGGGGCAGGCAGCCAGGGGACTGCTGGGGCTGTGTGGGGTTTGGCATGCTCTGCCGTTTCTCGTGTTTGGGGGCTTTCAGTTATCTGGTGAAGAGTCACAGGTTAGAAGATCGAGATTGGGGGTCATAAAGTGTGTTTGAAGGGCGTCATGACACCGGGGTGGAAGAGTACAGGATTTAGTAGCAAGATGGGCACAGGCTGGAGTGTGACAAGTTGGAGGATCAGGGAATGTGGTGGAAATAGAGCAGGGGAGAGGAGAAATGGGGATCATCGACGCTGAAGAGTGAAGAGCGCTGAAGAGTACTGGCTCATGACCTAGGGGTTGTTGGGTCGAGGCCCGGAAGGGGCCAATAAAATATTCAGCTGCGTAAATAGGTAAAGTGGTGAAAGGTGAAGCCAAACAGGGTAACAAACCCAACCTGCGTAAGGCCTCCTGTGGCTTGATGTGTTCCTTTGTGGTTCAGGGGTTTGGGATGGCCCCTTTCCATGTTCACCATCCAATACATTCCTACTGTGATTTCTGTTAAGGGGAGGGTGAGGTGGGGTTGATGATGCCACAACACACATGGCAGGGCTGGGCAGGGGGCAGGGTGAGAGGGGTGCAGAGACTCCTGGCTGAATAAGAGGCTCCTGGAAGACATTGACGTGGGGAATTGGGTCATTAGTGTGGCGCTTCGCTAATAAGGTCCTGGGGGGGAATTAATATTCACTAAATACACTCCACCAGGGGTTACTCACCTAATGAAATAGCGGCCTGCTCACACACACACACTGACATAGACATTCACAGACAGTGACATAGACATTCACAGACAGTGAAACACACACAGCTACTTTCTTTGCTACTCTCTCTCTCTCTCACACACACACACACAGTTATGGCCTCACACGCACACACAGTTATGGCCTCACAAACACACACACACACACACAATTATGGCCTCACTCACACACACACACAAAGTTATGGCCTCACACACACACACAGTTATGGCCTCTCACGCACACACACACAGTCATGGCCTCACACACACACACACACACACACACACAGTTATGGCCTCACAAACACACACACACACAGTTATGACCTCACACACACACACAGTTATGGCCTCACAAACACACACACACACACACACACACACAGTTATGACCTCACACACACACACATAGTTATGCCCTCACTGACACACACACACAGTTATGGCCTCACAGACACACACAGTTATGACCTCACACACACACACACACACACACACACAGTTATGGCCTCATACACACACACACACCAAACACAGTTATGGCCTCACAAACATCTGTATTCATACCTTTATGCGGACTCATGTGTGTGCACGCTTGTCTGTGTTTGTGTGTCTGTATCAGTGTCTTTGTGAGTATGTGTGAGTGTCAGTGTCTTTGACTCAGTGTTAATGTGTGAGTGTCAGTGACTGTCAGTATCTTCCCTTCCTTCACTGGCCGCAGCTTAACTGCTCTGCTCTCAGTCTGTAAGCACTCAGCTCTTGCTTTACCTCTGTCCCTTTTCCCCCTCTTGCCTGCTAATTATAGCTACTTATCCCCAGAGTGTACTGTGTGTTATTGAGTTTCAGCACATCTGTCAGGCTTGGGGGGTGTTGTTGTGGTGGTGTGTTGTCCCCTATGTATGTGGTTGGGGAGGGGGGGGGGGTGTTGTGTTTAACTTCAGCAGAAATGCCTATCAGCACCTCCGAAAGACGGGCTAACCGCACGCTTCGTCTCGGATGCGGTTGCTATAGAGACGGTCCGACTTCAGAGGGTGACCCAAATTGATTTCCCAGTAGCAGTAGGTGGGGAGTCGTCTCTCCGCTCCCTGTCTGGGAGGTGTGGTGGAGGCCCAGTGGGGGGTGCGGGCTGGAGAGTGAAGCCAATAGAGGACGGCTGAGTCGGGGAGAGAGTGAGATGAGATGAAGGAAATTAGTCAGATAAATGAAAAGGAAAAGCAGTATAAAGGGAGAGGGCAGTGGAGGGTGTGATCAGGAGAGGAATGGGAAGATGGTTACCAGGAAAAAAAAAAAAAAACAGGGAATTCAAAGAGAAAGATGCGGGATGGTGGGATGAGAAAGAAGGTAGGAAAAGTTAGTGCACTGAAAAGGTTTTGCAAAGCTTGTGATTATGAACTGCAATAAATTCTTACCTTGGTGAGGCTCTGGATTGAAATCAAGTCACTCAATCGCTGTTTGACTCCTTTCGGAGGGCTGCAGGTTACTGGGCGCATGTCAAGGCAGCAGAGCCAATGGGCATGTCGACAGGGCTTATTGGCTCTTCAGAAGTCGGGATGCTTGAAGGTGGACAGATGAGGAGCGAAGGAGGGCGATGCGGGGAGGAGGAATAAGACTAAGACAGCTGCGAGATAGAGAGGCATGGGTGAGAGGGGGCGAAGATGAGGAGGGATGGGGGTGGTTTAATCCAGAGGGGATAGAGGATCCGGCTCTGTCAGCAGAGACTATCTGCTTGTGAACAGTGATCGAGTCTTTTTAATACATCTAGTGTGATAACGATATCCAAAGACTTAACACCTGCCTAGCTGGGTACTCTGACTGAGAGACTGGCGCCGGAAATGGCTGGAAGCCAAGGGCCCCTAGGAACCTGACTGGCCAATAGGTAAATGTGATGAGATAGTGAAGATCCAAGGTCGGATCGCGACGATTACAAGCTCAAAATGACGGATAGAGCTGATAGCGCCTCATGCTAACATGAGCAGAACCCAGTATCTGACTCTATGGACATGGAGAGGGGCTAGAGGTGTGGATGAGGCAGGGGATGGTGAGGGAATGTCTCGGGCTCCATTGCAGAAGACGCGAGAGTTTGGGGCCCAGAAATGGTTGTTGGGATCTCCTGAGAGATACATTCAGAACCTAGGGAAAATGGTCAGTGTTCTGTTTTCCCAACCAGCTGAATCGGTTGTTTATCTGGTCCCCTGGGACATCACGGCAGCCGTGTGTGATGGTGAAAACAACAAACCGTGCCGGCTCTTCCGTATCATCAGACCACGCTTTCCATTCCTTAAACGCCGAGCGGACTCCTGTGACAGATGCGATTCATACATTTAAAACGATCGAAGGCATTGAGGCTCTCCTCACCTCCACTCGTCCTGAAAGCTCTTTTCGGAATAGTCTAGACTCTTGGGGGACCAGACTCCAGCAGTCTGGAGGGAGAAATGTCACAGTTCATTTGTTCTCATCCATTTCCCTGACAATCCTTCCGGAAACTCATATAAACAAATGAATATAATCTGCCTGAAATACAGTATAACTGCCCTGTCCCTGTTCCCCAGCTTTTCAAACAATGTGCCTCTTTCATAAGTTGGCCCGTACTGTTTTGGGGGGAACCAGGAAATCAAGTTCTGTTTTAGCCATTAGCATTGGGGTAAATGAGGCTGAAAGACTCACAGGGGCTGGATTACCGTTCTCTACCAATCACGACCGAGTAACATCCAATATGATGGGTTTAAGGTGATTCAGCCCCCATGGTGCTGGGAACATCCTTCCTCCCACCGCTGCCTATTAGTAGCCTAGTTACGTTGCATCCCTACCACTGCGGCGATCTCATTATCTTGTGCCAGAGCCAGTTGGATGCTGGGGGTGTTGAGGACCGTGTTACGCTTGCCACGTCGCACTCTCGCCTTAAAGTGCACCCTGCAAACGACGGCGAGGGGGGAGGGAGAGCAAACAGTGTTAATGCCGCCTCTTCTTCATTTAGTCTTTGAGTACGCCGCAGAGGTGAGCGGACGGCAGCGCCCTTTTCAGGTACATAAGGCCTTAGTAACCTCACAGGCAGCACCTGGGGGGCAGCAGAAAATGCAGACCTTGTCATACCTGGGCAGCATGTCACCAGAAATCACACTGGGGGAGCGGGGGCCACCATGGAATTAACATTCCCCTACCAGCATTCAGCTGACATGGAGCCGCCCGCCCCACCGCCCCCAAATGGGAATCTCTCCTCCTTATGGTCCCCCCCAAATGTCACAAAGTCTCCCTCACAGATTTAACACCCCCGCTCAGGTGCGTCAGCAGAGTGCATCCAACCGGAGTTTGTGGGCCTTCCCGCCCCCAACCAGCCTTTAATTTTTAAATTGTTTACTGATTTTCAAACCCCTCATTAGTCACAGAGCGATTCCCCGCACAAACACTGAGCTCCCAGTCATGTTTCCCAATTAGCCGGCCTGGCCGAGCTGTGACTCTCGTTTCCGTCCCACAGCCGCGTGTCATTAGTGGCGTTCCAGTGTCTCTCACGGCCTCACGGGCTGAGCGGCGTCTCCCACGGACCGCTGAGAGAGAGAAACAGAGAGATTCATACGTGCACGCGCGCACATGCATCGGGGTTTGTTTACCTGTGGGCCGCTGCCGTCTTTCGTCATGTGTGTCAGAATGTGACTATCTCATCTCCCCTCCTCCCCCCGCTCTGTGTTTCTTGCTCCCTAAATACACACTCGCTGCTGTTTTCCTGCGCCATTTTCCCCCTTTATCTCTCAAAATGGTGCCAAAGAGCGCATTTAAAACCGAGTGAGCGTACCAGTGTCAGCATTCTGGAAAGCTCTACAGTGACTAATTCCTCCAGCCCCTTCCCTCGGCGCCCGTGGTGCCAAGGTCGGTTGGACGGAGATGGGCTCCGGTCACGTGGCCGCGTTGAAGACAGGCGAGCTTCATCACCTGGATACGGCGCGTGTTAGAGGTACCCCCAGTAAATCTGTATGGGGTCTGGTCGTCTCAGGAGTCTGGATCGCGCCGGAATGACCCTGAGTTCTCGATGTCATGCAAGGAGGGCAGCTCCTCCCTCCCTGTACTTTGCTCTGCTGGTTTTCATACAGTCATGAGCCCCCCAGGATGGAGAGCCTCTTCACCTTGAGGAAGGAGAAGAGGGAATTAAATGGAAGGGTGTAGATGAGCAGCCTTCGCTCGCCTGTGTGTGGCAGTATGGGCACGTTCTGCAAAAACCCCCCCACCGCACCCCTGCTGTCTCACATTAATGCCTGCAGTTGTGACTCCTTGCAGGACTCCTTTGTAGTGGGAGCTGACACTTGCTTTTTCACGGCAAAAACGCAAAACCGCATTTCAGCCCTGGGCGAGATTGGGCCGCATCGCCACGATCATCCACAGTTACTTAACCTTCCGACGGTTTTTGTTAATGAGCGGGAGTGTAATTAGTCCTCTAATAATCTAATTAGATTTCTGCCGTAGATAAACGAGGTCTGAGATCTCGTGACCTGTGCATTAACTGAACCCATTAGATTAATCAAAATAAGCACAATATCACCTCCTGGTTTTTAATTGCCTTGGGGCTCCTAAGTCATTCCCTTGCACGGAGATGGCTGTCAAGCCTCAACATTTGTGGTACTTTTTCCATTAACCTCGTGTGACCCTCCCCCCGGATGCACGTATGAGACATCACATCTCTCATAATTACATCACAATAACTGGCGGTACTTGTCACCCGTCCACCCCACTGCCTGTTGACGATGGCTTGCGGCCTTTAAGGAGCACCTGCAAATTGCATGTGTGTGTGGGGTCACTACCCATTCACTGCTGTCTCAGCTGTCCATACAAGGTGAAAAGTGTCCTGGGGCTCGAGTGTTTTGGGGGGGTTGAAGGTTTTTACGATAAAGCTGCCTAAAGCATCGCAATGCCTGACGTGACGTTAACAAGTAGGGTGGGGGGATGGGTTGGGTCACTTAATTATTGGACAGAAATGCAAGGAGGGGGGTGCAGGTGGGGTATAGAGTGATGGTGAAGTGTGATGGGGAAACCAGTCAGGAGTGTGTGCGTGTGTGTTTGTATGTGGGGGTGGTTGTGTGCAAATGAGGATGCTACTGATTGAAAGGGTGTGGGGGCTTTTCCCCACTTTGAGAGGGAGCAATCTGAAGTGTGAGAATGTGGGATGATGTTGATGTCCTTAGCGGGACCGAAAGGAGTTGACATACAAATGGGATCTTTGCAAAAGGCACAGACTCGTCTGTGAGTCCTCGTCTCGGTCCAAAGCCCCCCCATCTACAGTGGGCCCCCCCCTACAACAGCTGGTCTCTCTGAGTTGTGTTTACTGGATCATGTCACGTTTATGGCCAGATTTGATTGAAGGACGAGCTTGGAGCTAGGGAGCAGAGCCAGGTGCCCCCCTGGGAGTGAGCCCCCACTTGCCCATTTACAGTGCATGTGCTGCTGGGAGAGTAGTGGGGGGCTACGGCAGCGCGTTGGATCATTCCGGAAGAGGGGCTTAGGAACATAAGCTGGTGGAGTTGAGTTGGCAGTCATGCGTGTGCGTACGTGTGTGTGTGATTATGTTTATATCACATTGTGAGGACCAAATGTTCTCAGAATGTACTAAAAACCTGTTATTTGGACGTTGTGGGGACCATTTTTCAGGCTCCCATAAAGATCTGTGAATGCAATCAAAAAACTAAAAATGCCAGACGTCTCGTATATCGTTTGGTTCCGTATGGTTAAGATTAGGGCTGGGTAGTGGTTTAGGTCATCAGGTTGGGATTAGACTTTTCCCCCTAGAAATGAATGGAGAGTCCCCACAAAGATATCATTACAAACCTGTGTGTGTGTGTGTGTGTGTCCTGGTCCTGGAGCGTGGCAGATACCCTCTGATCTGAATGTACAGGAGGCCTCTGCGGGCTCTTGGCTGCACTCTCCCTCCTCCACCGTGGTTTCTGTCCTCTCTCTTCGGTGCTAGTTCCTGCCATCGGAGCATCATCTTCCCGCAGGGCCAAGTGCTGCCGAGATTCAGCCCCCTGTCTTTCCGTCCTCCTCAGGTGGACGTTCTGCTTGCCAGGTCCGACAGGCCATCTTGACCTGCGGTAACTGAACACCACCCACACCTTCTTTCATCTGAGATCTTCTATTAGGACTGCTTGCTTCTGGTGCGGGGGGGGGGGTAACCTGTAATGTTATTACATTTATATCTATTTAGCAGACAGTTTTGGCCACCATGACATAAAAAATATGCAGATAATACATGCAGCTGTCAGGGAGCCAGTGCTACTAGACTGAGATTCCAGTAAGAAGTGCTGGTTAGCGAGGGCGTTGCCAGTGTCAGAACACCATGAGGACCAGGTGGTGGCATAACAGAGCTGCTCGATTATGAACTGCCGAGGTATATACACACATCAGATTTCCCCACAATGAGACAAAACCTGTAACGTTTTACCTCCTGGGGACACTTTTTTGCTCTCCATAAGGATAACCTCAGTTTTATAATTCCATAATAAGTCCATCAATGCGATGAAAAAGGTAAAAATGCCAAGAGTCATTTTTATTTTGTTTGGTTGTTTATGGTTGACGTTAGGGCTGAGTAGGTTTTACAGTAAGTACAGTATGTCATAGTTGGTTTTAAGGTTATGCCCATATGAATGAATGGGTGGTCTCCACAATGAAATGGATACGAATGCGTGCACGCGCACACACACACACACACACACACACACACACACACGCAGTGTATACCTATCCTTATGGGGTCCGCTCATTCACTTCTATGGGAAAAATGCTAACGCTAACTATGACAACCTTAACCCCCACCCTGCCCTAACCATCACCATAAGTAACCAAGCAAAATACAAGAGTTTTTGCATTTTTAATTTTTTCATAGCAGTCACTGACCAGGAAACCGGTCCCCATAAGGGAAAAAAACCAGATATTTATCACATTATGGGAACATAGTGTCCCCATAAGGATAGGTATACCCGCTCACAGCCATGAGTCTCACACGCACACACACACACACACACACACACACACACATACGCACACACACACACACACGCCCATGGCTGAACCCTCTATAATAACCAAAAAGATTCCACCATGCCGGTGAAACCCTGAAGCACAGTGTCTTTGAACAAGCTTGTTGATCTTGATTTCTCTCTCTTGTATTTGTGCATACGTGTGTGCAAGTGTGTGGATGTATATGTAAGTGTGTGTGCGTGCGGGGTTGTGTGTGTGTAAGTGCCTGTGTGTATGTAAGTGTGTGTGCCTGCGGGGGCGTGTGTGTGTGTCAGGGCATCTGTTGTCACCAGAGGAAACCGAGCTGTAGTGTGCCCCCCCACCCCATGCTGGTCCTAACCATCTGTGCACATGCGGCCCCGCCCTGCAGCAGCCTCGTCGGCGTTCACTGCACGCTCTGCCGGTGCAGTGCCCCCTCTTACAGAGACCAACTTTGGGAATCGGCCACTAGGAGGGGTCACCAAATCCAGCAGATCGCCCCACCCTCCATCATCCAGCTGCGTGCTCGTGAAAATGGCCTTTCGTGAGCGGCCCCCGGCAATTTGCCCACCCCTCACAGCACTCATGCCATGGTTTATTTTCAAATGAACCTTTTCTCACAGAGATAAATAGTGCAGCCAGTAGAGCTTAAACAGAATGACTTTGTTCCTTTTCCCAGAGAGTATCCCATTCTCCTCTCTTTAGGGTATACTGTTGCTTTTTTCCTAAACAATGTACAGTCTGTATGTGTTTCTGTAGTTCTGAGTTCTTTAGTACAGCATTTCAGGTTTAGTGCCCCATTGATAGGTAGAGCAGCGGGGCTCCCCCTTGGTCCTAAACCCACCCTTCTAAGGTCCACATGCACATATTTCAGGAATTCTGCTCATTGGCCAGATGCTGTAATGCATCATAGCGTCACTGAGACCAGAAGAGCAGCTTGTTGCCATCGAATGATGAAAGAGGGAAGCAGGAAGTGATGACAGAGGTAGGAGACAATTACAAGAAGTCCCTCACGAAGGCCCCAAACCATCTTCAAAAAATAACCTTGTTGTTTCTTCATTTATCTGAAGAAGTGATGCAAATAGGGGGGAAACCGAAAACCCCGGCGGGCGAGAGGCTGGACCATGATTGGCTGAAAGCCCCCCTGTGATTGTCCCTCTGGCTGTTGTCGTGCGGCACTCCAACTCTTCTCCTCGCAGAGATGCCGTTCCACTTCCCCGGGTGGCTGTCAAACCCGCACTTAGGCACTGTCTGGGCTCCTCGTGTAATTACATCCCCACGCCGCCCCTCCCATGCTCTGGCCCAGTATTGTAGCAGCTCGCCGCAGTAAACAGCCAGTGCTGCGGTTTAATCCTCTAACTGAGCTTCTGGATGACTTGGTGGGGGGGGTGGGCTGCAATTACGTGAGCCCTCTAGTTTGCCAACAAGCTGACGTTTGTGGTGACAGGATCGCGAGCCGCTGACAGGAGCGTCACGGTCGGTGGAGAGATCCCGGCTCCCCCCAGTGGTGCTGTCAGATTACCCCTCAAGTGGCACCACGCTTTGCCGCACATAGTGTCCCAGCAGTTTCGGGGGCCTCACTTAGGGGCCACACTGGAGGAGAGGAGGTGGCATCCTGCAGTTACCGGGCTGTCTCTGCAGTACAGGCTATATGCACATGTGAGGGTTTATGCCTTCCGAGTGTATTGTTACTTGTTGAGAATCGTGAGAGCAATACACTCGTGTTTGCTAATCACTCCCGTGCTGGTTGTGCGCTCTGATAATCTTCTCAACGTCAAACGGTCAAAGTCATGTGAAACACACTCCCTGCAGTGACATAGCAAGCCTTAAAGTGGAGCCGTCAGTCATGAATGTGGGGTGTAATATGCTGCTGTAACTGTATATTGCATGAGAGATTTTAGGGTCTTACCGAATAAGAGATGATACACCTCACTACCTTATATGAGCGTGAGACAGCCTCACCTCGCTACCTTATAAGGGCGTGAGACAGTCACACCTCACTACCTTATATGAGCGTGAGACAGCCTCACCTCGCTACCTTATAAGGGCGTGAGACAGCCACACCTCACTACCTTATAAGGGCGTGAGATACCACACCTGACTAGGTTATATGAGAGTATGAGAGTATGAGAGAGGCACACATCAGGACCTTATATAGGCATGTGTGTCAGCCACACCTCAGCTGGTAGTGAGCACCATGAATCGGATGGCGAGTTGGTAACTTACTTTGTAATTGTTCTGTGCTTCTGCTTTGGATGTCCCCCTAATGGTTTTCACCCATGTGTCTGGGATCGTCACGCCACTTTCTGTGCGGCACATCTCGACATTAGCTTGTCCCCGTCGCACATGACGCGGGGATTCCATCTGTGAGGCAGGCCCCGCCTGCTCGGCACTCCCACAGCGGCCCGGGCGTTTGGCTGCCGTTTTACTCGCCCCCACCCCCGGCCCCCGACTGGATGGTGAGGTCAGCGGGCCCGCAGGAAACGGCATTCTGTGGACAGGAAGACCGTTTGGGGGAGGCGGCCACCAGCTTGGTTTAGTTGGAGGTGTCCCATGCAGGTAGAGGTGGGGGGTCACCAGCCAGTGCGACTTCAGCTGCGCTAGGTCTCCTTGTTAGTGACTGTGGGGCGTTTTTTAGCAAAGGATCTCGCCGCATAGGGGTAATCAGCAGTGAAATCATGTGACCACTTCACTGTCCCCCCCATGCCACCAGTGCCTTGGCACTAGCGGACCTGACGGGCAGGGCGCATGCTTGGAGGCGTTCCCTGCGACGGAATTTGCTTTGCGGCGGAACAGACCTGGAGAGGCCTGGCAGAACACCGGTGCATATGGCGAAACAGTTGCGAATTCCATGCGAGGCTGGGTCGACGCTCATGCGAGAAAGGGAGGGGGGGGAGAGAGAGAGAGAGAGAGCGAGAGAGAATGACAGAAGCACGGACAACCGAACTGAGTGCAAAGTCTTGGGGGGGTACCTTCCAAACGTAGCGCTGCCAGACAGTGACATCTTGCCCCCCTTTGATCCACACTGCACCCCCCACCCCACCCAGCTGTTTCTCTACTTATTATATACCTTTTGCCTGGGTATTTCATGTAGGCAAAAGTAGGCAGGAGCATGTGTGCTGAGCTCAGGCCAGGAGACGCAATGTTCCGGTCCGGCGTGCCACCCCGTCGCGTTGCTGAACTGGCGCACGGCGCCGAGACACGGTTCTGCACGGACCGTCCTGGCAGCACGTTTCCCGGCCTTGCCCTACTTGCCGTGTGCAGATAACGCCGTTGCTCCAAATCTAGGCTGCGGAGTTGGGGGGAAAGGGGGAGCAGGGGAGCCTGGCTCACTGGTGGAACAGCTGTACCAGTCTAGTTTCTCCAACCAGTCCTCCCCTATCGCACACTGTTCCCGTGCACTTCTCACACTCCAACAGATGTTGTGTTGTCATATTTGTGCTCCCATTTGTGTGTGTGTGTGTCTGTGTGTGTGTTTGTGCCAAATGTCCCCACAATGTGATTTGACCATGTGGGGACCATTTTTTCTGACCTGCTCCCCTGTCCAGTCCTGTTCTCTAAGCTGCTGGATGCTTCTTCATCAAGGAAATGGCTGAAACTGACACACACACTCACCCAGACACACAGGTTTATAAATATTTCTTTGTGGGGACTCTCCATTCATTTCTATGGGAAAACGCTAATCCCAACAATGACGCCCCTAACCCCAACCCAGCCCTAACCTTAACTTAAAATAATGAAAAACTACTACTACTACTTTTTAGTTTTTTTAATTGTAGTCACAGATTTCTATATAACTGAGTTTCCCTTTGTGAGGACTGAAAATGTTGTCCCCACAATGTCAAAATAACAGGTTTTTATCACATTTGCTTCTCACAATGTAATATATGAGTGACCCACACACATGCAGGGCTCATATATTCCTAGTATTGTGAGGACTCTCCAATCATTTCAGTAGGCAACACCCTAATCCCAACTTTGACAACCTCATCCCCTACCCAGCCATAACCTTAACCAAGTAACCAAAAATACAGCATGTTTGGCATTTTTAGTTTTTTGATTGCATTCACAGATTTTTATAAAACTGAGTAATTTAGGTTTATTTTTTGTGGGGACTGAAACCAATGCGAAATTGTGGAGATATTTGGACCCACAAGAAACACACACACACACACACACACACACACACACGTATACACACATGCACACGCACACAAATACATTCATAAACAGCCTAACAATCAGGATCAGACTTCATGGCTGCCCAAAGGCTTTCGCTTTCATGGTGGCCTCCGTCTGCATTTAATGATTAATTAAGAATAAAGTTCAGCTTTCCCTTTTAAACGATGCTCCGGAGCCTCTGCGTCTCTTCCTCTGAGTGAGTGGGCGGAGTCACGGATTCGATAATGAGGTAATGTCCTTTATTTAGTGTGAGGCAGTCCGCGTTCCATGGCCGACGCTGACGCCCCTCACGTCTCCAAGGCGCAGCATGACAGCCACCCCCGGTCCCCAAACGTCATCTCCCCTCCCCACCCCCCCCCCGGTACACCCGTGTGACTGTGTGTCTGTGGCTGGCACTTTCGTTGTGCTGTATCGGTATCCGGTGAGCCATTGTTGGGCAGGGGGGTGTATCTGGCTGGAAGCACGCCCTGCCCTCACACCCTGTTTCCTTGGCCAGAGTGTGTTCCGCGGCTCTGCTGAATACGGTGAAAGCCTCCTGAATTTCCAGCACGCGTCTATCAGCTGCTTTCTTGACCCCTTTTATACAAAATGACCCCCCCCCCCCTACATTCAGGTGGGCTGAGCCAATTTAACCTAAGCATCCTGCTTGGGGGTACTCCAGCAGGACCCCTCTTGAGATTGGTGCCCCCACCCTCAGCCCCCACAGTGCTGCTGATGAGAGATCGCATTGTATCACCTCCCTCTCAGTCAGAGATGGGGCGCGGGGTGCGTCGGGGGGGGTATGCGTTAGTGTGACTCGCCTTTCAGATGGATGGACATGATTAGGATTGCAAGGACATGGTGAGGCGGTACTGACAATTCACGGTGTTGGCCTCAATCCGGGCACTAGGGGTGTCGTGTGTGCTGCTCTCTGACAGGCAAGTTCAGGTACAGCCGTTGTCACGGTGAAACGTGTATTCGGCATTTACCGTATTCAGGTTTCTGGAACTTTCTGCGGCCTTATTTTTTTTTCAGGTTACTTTGGCATTGATCTTTGATATTCTAACCCCCCCATAGAAAAGCACCTTTCCCATCCACATCACACTGACAGCACTGATGCGGTGAGTGTGACCTTCACACAGCTCCCCCCACCCTCCTTCCTTCCTGCTGAAACTGTAACATGACAGAGTGAGTAATACTTTCTCCTGGGTCAGCATCTTTTTAGACGCCCCTCGCCCCGGCAGTGAGACGCCAGGGGCCACCCAGTTCAACAGAGTGATGAGCAGCAAGGCCAGTTCACCATACAGGGGCGGAGCCACAGGGGACTGACTCCAGAGCTGATTGGCCCCTGGAGTACTTGCTCCCATGTCATTTCAACATATATCTTCAGCTAATTAGGTTGTCTCCTCTGTATGAATTAAGACCCATTTTATATTCCCACCATAAATGATCCTAGAAACACCCCTGAATAAAGCGATGAAGATGTGCTGGGGATGGTTCAAGAAACCGAAACCAAATTAATCCATGTGTAGCTGCCTTCAAAAGATCATGTTTCCCTCTGAAATAGTATGCCTGCCTCGTTTCCCGAACCTGGTTTGGATCTCAGTGAACAGCACAGTACCTAAGCAATTCATCAGGGGGCGCACATGAGCTGCCGCCACAAAATGCCTCAACCGTGCAGCAGGGGGTGCATGTGAGCGGCAGGAGGGGGAGATGGGAGCTGGCGTAATGGCTCCTTGCTGTGGGGAGAGTCTCTAATAAGGACAACTGAGGCAGTTATAATTGTCCCACAATAGCTCCTATTTCGCTAAGCGGCCCCCCACCCCCCCTTTTGCAGAACGAGTTCTTTAATGCAGCAATTAGAGTCACATTCTGCAAACGGATGAAGTCGTTCAGCATTTTCCAGGTTTCCTCTCAGCCATTATCTTCCCCCGACTCGCGCTGGATAATATAAATAAATAAGGTGTGGCTTTTGTCGTCCGCAAAGACCGTCTCTTAAAAATAAATCTTTGCTGCAATGGCTTCCCGTTCTATTTTATTTATCCTGCATGGAGAGTGTGGGGAGCACCAAAGTGGTGACATGAAATCGTTTGGAGCGCCCCTCTTCGTATTTATGGGGGTGGGGGGGTGGAGCGGGTTCCTCTGGTGAATTTCTGGTGATGCACTTTCTGCCGGTGGCCTGCCCTCAATCCCCAAACCCCTCCACGGACCCATGTGCCCTCGGTACCATCCCCAGATTTGAGTAACGTTACCCTTGTGTGCCGTGGGCTCTGCATGCCCAGTTAGAGTCACCTGCAGGCATGTTGGATACCTGCAGCTGGAGGCGTGACCTTAACATCCTATAGAAGCTTCCAATCGGATTCTCCCGTATGTGGAGCATGGATGTCGCTTCTTGCCAATTGGTCAATTACTTTTTACCCATTATAATTGTTTAATACTTATTATTATTATACTTAAGGACAGCACTAGTCGTATCGGGCTTGCTGACTGCTCACCCCTCAGCAGGATGGCATTCCGAAGTCTTGGCGGGAATTCTGACGACGCTTCCAACCTGCAGGCCCTCCACAATCTTATCTCCCTTTATGAAGTAACTCATGTATCTGCGGGCAAAGGATTGTCGACGGAACGGAAGCGCATAGATTGTGCCACGAGGGAGCTCAAGACTGCATCTGCATAATTACCGCGCGTTAACTGCCGATGAATTATTCCGTCATCGAGTTTCATTGTCGTCTGCGTCCGCCGGAATGCCCACGTGCATATCTGCCTAATTTCAGAATCGCATAGCAGTTGAACTTGTCACCTGGCACAATTGAAGCAGCCGGCCGTTATACCAGCAAAAGCTTTGTGTATGTTTGACGGTCGGGTCGCAGATAGAGCTGGAGTGTCTGTTCAGTACAGAAAAGAGCTCCCTCTTCTCACGGTGGCCAGGGGCTGAGCTGCGAAGATAGGCTGCTAGAATCCGAATCTCTATGTCTGTCTGTCCCTTGCTGGGTCTGCCTGTCAGTCTGCACTGCGGTGGCCTGGAATGCCTAAACACTATGGCTTTGCTGACTTCTCTGACTGTGTAACGCCCCCTCTTCCAGGAGACGAGTGGCACTCTGTTTTTTCATAAACATCGCTAGCCACAGTGGTGTAATTGGCCTGCCATGTTGGCTGTCCGACTCGTGGCGGCAATTAGCTCCACGCATCCTGTTCGGTCGCATGCATGCCCACCATGGACGGATGGGCGACTTTTTCGCGTCACATGTTTGCTGACTTGAGCGACGCCAGGGAGCAACAGTGTGAAGAAGTTCTGTTGGCACATGAGGTGACGTTGACAGCGCTGTCGCACGTCACGTGTTTGTGTGATCGGGCCGCGTCCTGTGGGGGTGGCCTCACATCTCCTGGCGCCTCCTTCACGCTGTCACCAACTGGCTCTGGCTCACACAGACTCTGTGACAGTGTGTGACACTGATCGCGCATCCTCTACGCTACACACTACCGGCTTTCAAGCCTGTGTTTAGTGGGAGGCTGCTTAGCTGAGTGATGTCCCCTAGGGGGCGGTGTAGAGCTTAATTGGCAAAGGAGCTGTGCCAGTGTTCAGAAGTATGTGGATTCGAATACCATGGTGGGGAGTCGCACCTGAGACCATCGACCATAGAGAACCAAAGAGACTTGGGGGTGGGGCCGCCACATTAGGTCACGGGAGGCTGGGTCGTGGGAATGGGCGGGGCTACAGTGGCAAGATGGGCAGTGTGTGAATAATGCATGCTCCCCTTTCGGGGTCCGCATCCACGTCCCACTTTAATTCCATTAGGGCTTTGCTGACCTCAATAAGGGACCCATTTTATTGAACCCCCGCTAAGGCCGCTCGGCCGAAGCTGCCGCACCGCAGGGAGCTTTCCTGGGACCAGGGGTCCATGATGACTATAACAGGCTGACGGCTTATAGGTGGAGGCGTACAGGATCACAGCGTGAAGTTTGGGCCATTACAGCAGCGTGTGTGTCTGATGTGTGCCACTCAAAAGGCACATTAATGTACCGCTGTCATATCATTTACTCAACCCCAAATCAGATATGAACAGATCCAGGTGTGATAAGCAGCCCTCGGCGATGTAATGTGAGCCGTCTGAAGGATCTTATTCACAAAGATAACTAATAACCGGGAGCAATAAAATTGTCCATACGTCTGTGCATTTCCGTATCCCAGGGTTCTGGGGGTAGGCAACCAACAATAATAATAATAACAGTTATAATTAACAATGCTTTAAATTCACAATGCAGGGGTTCTGATGTCCGTTGCAGGATCCGGAAGGCTGTGATGTCGCCTCCCACTGTTTAATAATAAAAGATCCTTGTTACCCCCACCCCCCTTGCTCCCGTGGGTCAGCCGGATTCTCAACGTGAGGCTGCGGAGGAGAGGGCTGAGGGGGGATGTGGTGGGAACGCCGAGCCGCAGGTTCTCCGGTCAGGGACACGGTGGGTCCTGCTCCCGGTGGCGTCTCCTTCACTTCCTGATGGCAGCTTCGCCTTCGCCTCGCTGTTTGGCTTCTGGTTGCATCTTTCCGCATCTGGACCCAGGAACGTCAGATCCCTGGGAAGCTGCTTTGTTTTGGCCCGTTATTAAATCTCTTTACAGATACTCCCCATTTGCGGCAGAGGATTACCCCAAGTCCCAGTTTAATAGCTTTAATGCCAGCTATAAATGTCAGAGTTTTATCTCTGGTATATATTTGATCTTAAGTGCCTCATACAGAAACTCTTTCCATTTCCTCGTGCACTGTATAGTGTTTACGCTCGCCTCTTCTTCCTGTTTGTGTATTCCATCACGTTCGGGTGCTCACGTCTCTTTAGGACTCACAGATGTTAGACGCCCCCCCCGAGCCCTGTTATCGTAATGGTGATGAAGTGTCACCCGAGCGACCTCATATGGGAGACGAGTGCCTACCTTTTTGATTTGGTAAAGAGCCTCTGTTTTTGATTGGCTCGCTGCGGATAATTTGTTTGACACTGATGATTCACAGTTTACTAGTGTATGTATTGTGTGTATATAGGAATTTATACCCCCTAGTAAAACAATCAGTCCGTTTGACTAAGTTGACCAGTGTAAATGGCACAATGGTTTCATCATCCTGAATGTGCAGCCAGTGGGAACCAGTCTTTCGTTTCACTCTTGCCACCATTCCCATTGGCCTCCAACTGGCGGTACCCTCAGCCTTTTGGCAGATCAGGACCCGTTTTCACTCACACGGTCCTTCAGTATGACATCATCATCTTTGCCATGTCGTTGTTATACATGTCTGAGCTGGGGACAGCGAGCTGGGTGCAGCTGGATGGATTTCTGAGTGCTCCTCTTGGCTGTGAAATTACTGCAGTTACTTAATTATGTGCAACCATATTAAGTTTTTATGAGTCCCGCAAATAGCTCAGTATAGAGAAGAGCTCATCAGTGGCCTGCACTGATAACCCAAAATACATCATCATCAGGAGAAGGTCATGCAGTGGCTCCCTCCAGTTTTAGGGGGTTGACTCTTTCGAGGTGCCAGTGACCAGTGTTCTCCCATTTAGTTGGGGGATTCTCTCACACATGATACCCCCCCCCCTCCACACACACACACACACACATTTGTCTTCATATCATATATCATATCATGTCATATCATATCATATCATATCATATCATATCATATCATATCATAATACCAACAATGATAATCTTAAACCCTACCCAGCCCTAACCTTAAACATAAGTAACCAAACCGAATACAAGATGTTTGACATTTTTAGCTTTTTGATTATACTCACCATTTTTTTTAACAAAATTGAGTTTCCCCTTGTGGGAACTTAAAAAATGGTCACATGGGTGCATTCAAACACATTCAATGACACACACACACACACACACACACACACACACACACAGGTAGAGCTGAGGGCCCTAATACATGTATCCTTACACAGAAATATTTTTTATATGTCAATAACGATGATTATCGTGGTATAATTCAAATCAGCATTCAGGCTCCATTCCTGATTACAATTCCCTTATGGTTGCCTAGAGATCCAGAACAAACTGACAAACTGAATGGACTGCAAACTTAAACCAAATTTTAATAATAAAAAAAAATGCCATAGCACTAACAGTAAAAAATGCCGACAGTATAGTTTTTGCTGAGTTCTGCCTCGCTGCTTGTTACAGGGGGTGGGTTTGACATTGCTGATACACTTGTCACCCATCCCATCATGAAAAATGAAATGCTGTGTCCCATTTTTAAACGGAACAGGGCGTGTATTTTTTCCATATTTTTTTCTAATTGAAAGAGGAAGCACTAACTGCTGGTCTGTGTGTACTAATGGATGGCAGTAAAATAAATTAGTACTATTTCCTGGTTTAGCTGGCACACGATTTCGGCAGAGTTTACGATATATACACATCTTTTAATCCTTTAAATTGCCAAAGTACCTCCACACCACCACCGTCTTCTTACCTTGTTTATCCCCGATATCTCCTCCATTAAAAGATGTGGCTTGTGAGCAGTTGCTTTCTTCACCGACACTTGAAGTTTCCTCTGAGGGAACGTTTATCTCTTGCAGGATGTGCTGCAGTAACTCAACCAACCTTGTTATTCTGTTTGTTGGGCAAAAGTTGTCCGTTCTTTAAATACTACCATATGATTTGCTGGAATTGTGTTAATGTCTGTGATGTGATAGGCTGATGTGTGCTACCAGACAGTGTTACAGTTGGGTAGGGGTTAAGGTTGTGAAAGCTGCAGATAATCACGGCTCCGTCTTTCCGGCTGGTTACCTTCCACGACCCTCCCTTCTGATCCCCAAGCATGAAGAAGGAACAAATGACGAATTAAAGAAAAACGAGGTAGAGGTGTGGCGTGAGGAAACATACTGTACCTGGCCCATGCTCTGCCTCCCCCAAACACACAGCATTTTGGCAGAAAGCCTGGCGGTCTGTTTGCGCCGGCCAGAGGGTTTATTAGCACCTGAGCCGCATGGTTGTGACAGCCTGGGAATTCAGTGCAGGGCCGACTCTCGCATCATAAACCCCTCCTCAGGACACCAGCTGCCTGGCCCCCAAACGGTGTACAGAATGACTCCTTAACGAGTCCTCATTTTGTCTTAGCCTGAGGTTCTTTGCCATCAGCCAGGGACTGGTGAGGCAGTTTAATGGTAAGTTGAACCTGTGCTCCAGCTTCTCTCGACCACACACTAAGCCCGTCTCTGCTCTATGTTGGAGGCAGGAAGTGACATCACACCACCCACCTTGCACCGTTCCAGTCCAGAGGAAGTGTCAAGGAGAAAAGCATATCACAGCATATTTTTGCCCCGGAGATGTGCTGGTTTTGATTCCTAGGTGATAAAAGATGATTCACTAGGCACAGTACTATTCCAGAAGGACACTTCTTTGCATATTTTTTTTTAATAGCGTCCCAGTCAAAAGATTAGAGGCAGTTCAGTAGCATGGCATAAATATTAATATCAGTGTCAATCTATGTTATTTTGGGGTGTTGAACTTCTCCAGTACTTCGTCTAAGGTTGGATTGCTCACTGAAGTGGTTCACCATCAGTTCACCTTGTGATGGTTGTAAACGACTTCTGAGAGGATCAGAGGGGGGAATCATGAGAATGGGGGGGGGAGGGCACTTGCAACTCAGAAGGACGTTCTTGAAAGGCATGGGAAAATGAAACCTGAACATCAGCCGGGGGCTGTGCAGAACGTGCAGGCTAACTCTAATTACCTCGCCACAGATTGGCCTCTACCACCTCGAGGCCTAAGCTGCATCTCCCACTATCCCATAATAGAGCTGCCACCTGGATACCTACAGATGACCTCAGAAATCCCAGTTTCTCGGGCCTGAAGAGCTTGGCATGATGGGGGTGCGTGGCTAAAAATTATTACAGCACAGGTCCATCGCTGGATATGTGCCAGGTACTAAAACGCTTATTCGCCAGGGAAGGAGTTTCATCTGAAACGACCCCCGTTCAACCCAAGGCCTGGCGGAAAGGAAGGGAATTAATTTCTGTCCACTTCTCTTCTTGGAAGGCGGTTTAGTACAAGGTGTGAACAGAAGGACCCGCTCTACGGAGCATCTTCTGCATTTCCTCTTGAAGCAATTGATTTGAGGAAGCATATCTATTGACAGTTTGTCGGTTCATTCCATGTTGCCTTTGGCAGGGATTGTTACATAGACTGCAGACTCCTGAAGAGAATATATATTGTTTCGCATGTCATGCATTGAGATCCTCATTCACTTGCCCATTAATCCCAGAATGGCAAGTGGTTCCCCTCAACAGGAGAGGGCTTAGCGAGCAGCTAAACAACATTCTTTCACCGTTACCTTGGCGTCGAAGGAATCTCAGGGGTTTTAATTACGCCTGTGTGCTACATGTAAGGTCGGATTAGTGTTCCCGTAGCTAAGCTACCGCGGTAAGGTTCTTTTTCCCAATCATAATTGCCGTAGCTATGGCTGGAACTCGATGACGGGAGCTGAAACTCTGGTTGGGTATTTAGCCTCGTGAGTTCCCTGGCAGTAAGTCAGGTGGCGACCACGTTTGATAGCATGCTGTAAATTACACTGTATCCGGGTAAATAATTAATTATGGCTTTTGTGTGTTATTGTTACCTTCTCCCCTGTAGCGCCTTACGATATAATGTGACACTTAATTTGTAAGCCATTAGGAGGAGAAGGAGGGGGAAAGAAAAATCTCTCTATGTTTTTTTTTTTCATGAGCAGCTGAAACAGGAGAATAGGAAGAGTGTGGCTGGCTGTTTTTGTTCTCTGTAATGATCACGATCAGTGACTGCGGCGTCTCCGCCGGCCATCCACGCCTGCCTTTCTGTGCCCACAATGTGCCGCCTGTCCCCCAGGTGTAATTCACAGAGCTGTCACTGCCAGATGAGTGATGAGGAACCTTTCTGGAACAGGGATGCCTTCGGGGGGCCCGGTCCCGTAAGCGAGCGCCACATCACCTGGGGGTGCTTCAACAGGTCGCAGTCTCTCACGGCACAGAATCGCTAATTAGCTTAGCAGGCGGTCGACTGACGTACCATAGCCCGGCTGGCAAATTTGCAGCATCATACAGTCTGTTTTTGCACATTTAAGTCTGGGTTTTTTTTGAGGATCTGAACCAACAACCATTGCTCAGGTTCTTATCCACTTTCCTTAACTGCTACGAGGTAGACAGAGCTTGTTATCATGCTGGTCGATAACGTGGTCATTTTAAATGTACTCCCATAGTATTTGCATTTTGTTGCGCATGCCCCTTTAAGAAAACATATTTTCTCTGTTTTTCTGAATGGTTTCACTCTGAATTATTTTACTCTCCTTTGGGGGTAGGGGGGAGGGGTGAGTAAGTTATTCAGGCCCAGAGGTATTACCCTCCCTACCCACCCTAATGTTTTATTTGCACTCATAATTGGATTTGAAAAGTGCGTAATTTTGCCATTTCTGCTCAATCAATAGGTTTTCCTGCCGGAGTGGCTACTTCCTCTTTCTTGCAGGCATTAATAATGGGGACAGAATGTGCCACCTTTAATTATAGGTGTTATTAAATTGCAATCAGCATTAATCAATATGGCAAAGGGAGGCTTTAGTGCCATATAATCAACTGAAATAGAACTTGTGAAGCGGCCGAGGATAGCATAGGCCATCGCCCTCACTTCCAATCGCTATCCGCCAAGCGCGAGTGGGAATGACTTGTGCTGGTGTCGTGGTTCCGGATCGTGGCGATTACTGCTCCGCATCAGGTTCTGGGGATGAAGGCTGTGCTTCGGCACCAGGGTCGCTTCCAGAATGGTGCCGCTTGGCAACTCTCGGTTGGGATTTCAAGAGCTCGGGAGTGCAGGTGCGGGTGCTTTTGAAGCCGCTTTACCTGCATGTGATTTTTTGGGGCCGCCCCCGGGAGCCTGGCTCATGCTCTATGTTTGTCTCATTCGCTTTGTTATATTTTTAAGATCAGCTAGATGGCTCCCTGCATGCTTTATATTGCTGCTATATTAAGTCAGGGGTAGAGGTGGGTACTGTAAGCTGGCTTTTTTTATTTTTTTTGGGTTGTGTTTGTGTGGGAGGCCAGCAGCATGATGGGAAGCGGGGCTCACTGGGGCCGTGGCATCTTGGCCGGGCTTTGCAACAGACTGCTCGCGGAGATGTTTTGCTGATTACTGAAAAAATGACTCCGTGGAATCTGGCAGTGCTGCAAAGGCTTATGGGAGGGCAGGATCTGCACTCCAGCGAAGGTCAAGCCCTTCCTGTGCTATCAGGAGATAGCCAAGCCCCGGAGTAAAAAGAAAAACAGTCTCTTTTTTCATGCTTGGGTCACTGAGTCACCATCTTATAGGTGTGACAGTTCGTGTAGGATGGGGCGTTTCTTGCTGGGACAGGGGATTCATTACCCACGCTGCCTCTGGCTCCTCTCCGGATCACTGATCAATCCCGAGCGTTGCTTTCCGACCCAGGGACGTTGAGCGGATATTGACATGGTCAGTGTACTCAGCCACTTGGCAGCATTCCTGCTTTATCCGGGGGCCTTATCCCAGGAACCGAATGCTTTCGTTTTTGGCTGATACAACCCGGGGGGAGATAGCTTTTTTTCATGTGTTTCCTTGTCTCCTGTACCGGGCGTAACAGAGGTGTGGATCAGCCCCTGGAAGCTACCAACCAGCCTGTAGCTCTCTATCCTGATAATATCCCAAAATCGGCTGGGCGGAGAACTTGTTCACCTTCTCAATGCGATGAGCTCAGTGGAAAGGCATCGGCCCCACCCATGGTGGGATTACATTGGTGTGTTTGGCTCTGAATGATGATGTGATGTTTGTTCACATAGACTCAAGAGTCCTCCCAACACGCTACAACGTGCTTAGGTCCCATTATGATGATCATGTTGTATTTATGTAACATGATTATCAATTATAATTCATACCACAGTCTGTAACCCATATAACCCTGTAACTGTAAGAAATGAATGAAGACTCTACTCTGTGGACCTTTGTCGTGTAATATGAGGTTTTCTTCTTGGGGTATTTCATTTAAGGTTACTGACCTTTTCCATGCCTTTCTGGAGAGGTTGCAGGTAAAGAATGTCTTTCTAGTCGACCGAAGACTTGCAGGACAGTTTGTAGCTCTGCAGTGAGACTGTGTGACTTTACTTCCTTGTTCCATTCCCCAACTTTGGACTGATGCGATATCCTTGTTTCCCTTTCACCCTCTCTCCAGGAAAAGAAGAATATGTAGCTACCTTCAGGGGCTCTGAATACTTCTGCTACGACCTGTCCATGAACCCCATCCAGAGCAGCAGCGACGAGATCACGCTCTCCTTCAAGACCCTGCAGAGGAACGGACTGATGCTGCACACGGGCAAATCGGCCGACTACGTCAACCTCGCTCTGAAAAACGGGGCGGTCTCGCTTGTCATTAATCTGGGCTCGGGGGCCTTTGAAGCCCTCGTGGAGCCTGTCAATGGGAAGTTTAATGACAATGATTGGCATGATGTCAAAGTAACCAGGAATCTACGTCAGGTAACGGTGCAAGGATGATGGGAAGCAATGAATGTATTTCCAGATAGAAATGCTAAGCTTGATTGATGGGAATCTAGCCAGTGAAACGCTGAAGTACCTCATTTGAGCAGGGGCATATCTAGACCAGTAATCTTGGGGGTTAGGGAGAATATTGTGCCAACATGTGGCTTGGAAGAACCATTCAGCTGGGTTAATGATGATGACTTTTTAAGGAATTCTGCTTGGAGGCTAAAGGAGCCAGTTGACCTGGAATTACCTGTATATCTCCGCTAGACAAATATAAGGGACATAGAATCACCTAGTTATAAACTGGTCATTCTCTTAAATGCATGATGCCCCCCTCTGCCAGATATTTCTCCTCTGGGTCTATCTTCTGTCTGACATTTTTAATTATGTCTTTCCACTAACGAGCGGCAGAACTTTAGTTTCCACCTCTGTGCAATTAGCAGATGCTTGTCGGTGACCTCCGGGTCCTTGTCTCAGACATACTCTCATTGGTCTGACAATGCAGGGCTTTGCGAGTCCGAGACAAATTGTGCCAATATTGAGGACCAGAAAGGCTTTGTCAGATTGGGAGCTTAACAAAAAGTTCAAAACATGAGGAACTTGACAACTGTCAAAGATCGGCTTTTATCTGTCAACTTTGATTGTTTTTATCAGTTGCTGAGATGCTTAACATTTCTTGCCATTTTTCAAGTTTAGAGTTCTGAATTGCTCTGTTAGCAAAAGCCTGTAGCTCCAGGAACAGAATGGGGAATACCCATCCTGACTCTCTCCCATTATATCATTCCAGAGATGTTATTAATGTGTCACCTTGCTGTCGTCTGGGTGACAGCAGAACAGTAACAAGCACAAACAGGATAGTGGATTAGAGAGCTCCCTCTAGAGGTGTGGAGGTTTCTGAAAAATCCACCTCTAGATTTGTTCCTGCTCAGATGGTGGGAAAATACCATTAATTAGGAACAAACCCAGATACTGAGGGAATGGATTCTTAGAAGATGGGCTGATATTAGAAGCAGCTCAGCCAGCGATTGAGGGGATGGTGTGAGCCAGCGTGCAGAGTGCTTATTCAGGTGCATGCCCAGCAGAGATGCAGCAGAGTTCCATTTACCCATTCTGTGTCAGGTTCTGCTTTGCTTTGTCCCATTGCCGTCAAGCGGTCCTTAAGTCCATCATTATGGCCCCCGGCCGGAAGGCGCTGGGGGGGTCGCCGGGGCTCCCGTGCGCTCTAGCCAGCCCCTGGGTCGAGCGGCCACCTGCGCAGAACCGATGGCAAATTAACTAGAAACGACAAAACAAAAAACAATCCATTGACGGACAAGAAAGCGTCCTTTCGCCGGAGAGGGTCTCCTGATGTGCTCTGGGCATTTCCTCCTAAGAGGCCCTGCCTTTGATGTCTGTCAGTCTCATTGGGGATGGATGTGTTGCTAGAGAAGTAAAGTCCAGTCAAAAAAAAAAACATGGTGATAGCTATACAGGATCCTGAGGGGGTCGGAGGTCTCGCTGCCAATCGTGAGGCCGCCAGGCGCTCCTTATCAGTCTGCTTCTTTCCCGTAAAACCTCCTTTTTGCCCATGTTACTAACATGCTTCGGAAACTAACCCTGTCATCCATGGAATGTGTCATTCTACTAACCGTTTTTTGCCCTCTAACGTCCGAGGAGATGATGTACTAACCTGCTAGATGACCATCATATCTTTTTTGAGTGACAGCCGTTATTCTGTTCACAGTTTTTTATTTTCCTTTCTCCCCCTTTTCCACAAAGCACTCAGGCATTGGACACGCTATGGTAAACAAACTACATTGTTCGGTAGATATCATTCTAATTGTTTCTTAGTTTGGGTTTGCCGTGTGTTCTTTTTCTTTTCTTTTTTTTTATTTTTTACCGTAGACATCATTAACCAAAAAAAAAAAAATAACATAAAGGAACTGCGGTTGGTACACTTCTGCTACTTTTTCAACTCTTTCTTTTCCCCAATTTTGTCTTCTCATCTGTTGGTTTCACCTTCCTTATTTCCCTCCCCTTCCTGTTTCCTGTCCACTTCTGTTTGGTTGACCCCTTAGGAGCATCGTTTCAAGCCTTTTGCATCAAGGAGTGGTTCACGAGGAGGACGCTCCTGGCTGGCTGGCCCCTTTTCTCATTGGCTCAGCCAGTTCTGCCCCCCTCCCCCATTCACCCTGCATGGCATGAGTTCTGATTGGCTGCCGCGCTGATGGCCCCAGCTGCTCATTTGTCTACATGACTATGTGCTTTTTGTTCACTGGCTTTTTTCCCCCTTTGGTCCCTTCTCTTTGTTTTGACACTGTCATCATGCTTATGCATGCACATGATGTGGCGTCCTGTCCTGTTTTTTCTTTTAACACATTCTGTTTGTCGTTAACCGATTTTGTGAGGTTTTCCTTTTGCGTGTACGCATGCAAAAAGAAAAACAAAACCCAAGGCATGACTTGGTTTACTAATTAGCCCGATTTGTGGTTTGTGCCTATAATTGCCTGCGCTTTAACCCTAACCCAGACGCACGCCAAAATTTTATTTTCCGTTGTTTTTTTAAGTAGAAAAAGCTAAACCTTACTAATATATGAGTTAAAAACTAACCTAGAATACATTCTACTAACACCATTTTTGTGTCTGCTAAATTACTTTTGAGTTGCAGTAGGGACAATACTAACACTTATAGTGTGGGCAATCGGTAACTAACCGGATTGGTGTCTCCACGGTGGACTGGCAGACTAGGAATTCAATATCAAACTGGACAAAAAGAAAAAAAATCAAAACCAGAAAATTAATTAAACAGACATGAAAATGGGTTTCTGACAAAAAAAAAAAAAACAAAAAAAAAACACAATAAACTAATCGAAAGATGAACGAAGCTCGTAGGTGTGAGCAGGAAAAATAACACAAAGAGGCAAATTTTTGTTATAGGTTCTGAGTAGCGTGTCCTATCCCTGTGCTTTGTCGCCTAGGTAACAATATCTGTGGATGGGATTCTGACCACCACGGGATACACGCAGGAGGATTACACCATGCTAGGGTCCGACGACTTTTTCTATGTTGGAGGCAGTCCCAGTACTGCAGATCTGCCCGGATCGCCCGTTAGCAACAACTTTATGGGTTGTTTAAAGGAGGTAAACACCAGAACATTGTGTATTCTTTCCCTTCCCCCCACACCCCTCTCCCAACCAAACAATGAAAATGCAAATATACATACTCTTTCTTGTAGTTTTGCATGCTTTACACAATAGCTTGAGCCGCGGTCCTGTCAGACTTCTGTAGGAGCATTCCTGTCTGCAGAACACCTCCCATTCAAGTGGGTAAAAAGTGCGAAATTCCTCCCACTTATTGACCTTTTCTTTTCCTCTGATGTTGAAAGTTGGTGATTAAACCTCACATTTTACTTAAATGAATGCTATTATGTGATCTGACACGTACCATTTCTTTGATGTCATTCATAAATCATTTTGCAGTCAATATAACACTGTGTCACAATAAGTGACTTTCTTATTATGCCGGGCGTGAAAAAAAATCCTGTTTCGTACTTATTAAATGGTGAATCACATTGTTTTCCAGTTTCCGAATGACAAGCAAGCTATTTGAACAACACGCAATAAAACACACAGGTGGTGAATGCATGTGAGTGAGCGTGTGGTAGAATTGTCCACCAGTAGATGGTAATATACAGGTATCTAAACTTCTATCCAGACTCAGCAACTAAAAAAAATCCATGTTAATCAGTTCAGCTATAGTAAACACAGGAAAAAGACATTAATAAACAGAGCTGGCTTACAGTATATGAGGTCAATTAGAATCAGAAGAATTGTGCTGTAGCTCTAATATATTTACTCACATTTGTAAGAAATGCTATAGATCTACTGTTACTTTATGCCTTTGTATGGAATTGCAACCCAACTCTATTGTGAAGTATACTATACTATACACACTATAATGTTATTTTTTGTCTTCATATTGGACCACAGCCCCTCTGCTGTGCCCTCCGTTCTATACTCTATATTGTATTGTAATCGCATTGTATTGATTCTGAAGTGTACGCTGAAGTACACTCTGTGACCAGGCACTGCTCGGGAAATCTGCATATAACAATGAGCCTTGGACAGCAGTTGTCGCTGTTCATTTGCAGTCATTATATTTTTAAACAAGACCTATAAAATTTGATTTTTTAAATTCCAACTGTGACCTGGAATTTACACACAGGAAACGGCTGGACTTTGTGAAGCAAATCCAGCTTTTTGTCCCTTTAATTCCTCTGTCTTCCCAGGAACCTATTTTTCTGTTTGGAGATGCCCTACATTCCTCTCCACTTGGTCCCATCTGAAAGGTTCTGGACTGCCTTAAAGGTTCACGTAATAACCATAATGATAATCATTATAACTGTAATCATTATTGCCAGCGTAATTTCAAAAACCCTTTTTAATTATTGCTAAAGTATTGCTGTCTTTTATCCTTTTTTATCGGACGTCTCTCCTGACCGTGTTTTGAGTTCTACCCCAGACAGGGCGGGTAGCAGAGCGCCCTCCGCTGACAGGCCGTCTGCTTAAGCTCGCGCCTCCCCACCTTACACCGCTCCACGGGTGTTTTTCCTGTCGTTAGGGGAGCAGGGAGGCGGCCCAGGCTGACCACGGAAATGATTTAGCGAGTGCACACGCTGCAGAGCACGGTTGGCGCACCTTCTGGAAGTTTCTGCACATTGCCGCACACACAAGGTCCACGAGAGTGACGGTGTATTTCTCGGAGCCCCCCGGGCCAGATGGGTCTTTATATATAAAATTTACTTACATGAGTGACAGAAGCCTCGTGTAAAACGGGGGGGGGGCAGCTTCATGGCTGCCATCTGTGTGGGGTGGTCAGGCGTATCGTCGTATGTATGTGTGTGTGTGTGTGTGTGTGTGTGGGGGGGGGGGGGGGGGGGGGGGGGGCGATGTTAGGACATTCTGACATACCAAAAATCATCAGATCTGATTCTTCATTCCCCCAGCAACCACTTGATAGTTTGTTCCTTTTCTCCCAGCCTTGATTGGTTAATATGACAGGACATCCCCATCATGCCGGTTGATGCCATCACACCCTGGCAACTGTTGCCTAGGAATCGGCATCTTGGCGGGTCACACCAATGACTGGCTGACATGGTGCCAAGCCCGCACGCCGGGTCACATTCCAGATCACGGTGGAGATGATGCACTGTGCTAATTCGCTAATGGCTCTGGGGGTCTCGAGGCTAGCATGCTATCTGGGTATTGATTCCGTGTCACACCTTGCCGCGGTTATTTACTGGGCAGATTTACGTTGTGTAGACGACACCCAGTAATGTAATGTCAGTCTGGCGGCAGTGGCTGCTGTTAGCACCTGCCTGGCCCTTTGCCAACATTGGGCCACGCTGGTGTGTCAGGCAATGCTGTAGGGGCAAGTTGGGGGTTCATATAGAGCCTGACCATGATTGCCTCTTTCCCCATTTTAAACTAAAGCATCTCAGCCATCGTTTTGGCTTACACACTAACTAAACTGTGGAGGGATCTAGTCTATATCTATTTATCTATACCAATGTAGATCTATGTGTTGTGGTCTGAGGTGTTCATTACTGTCCCCTGGCAGATGCCCATGGCTGAGGGGGCAGGTTGCGTGTGGCGTGCTGTGGGGGACCCTGGGGGACGCATCCCTTTGTTGGCGATTGTTAAGCCAATTTACTTGCCTCTGACACAACGGGAGTGTCAGCAGTAAAGAACAGGAGATAATTATTTGTCCCTGTTGTCATCCGTCATCCTTTCGGGGGAGCAAAAAGCCGGGCATTATATCTACTTAAACTCATCAAGGGAGCGAGTTGCACAGGAATGTTGCCAGAGACCGCCTCCCGGAGCCAGCCCTGGAAAGTGGCCTCTCATATAGTCAGCCTGCCATCCCGGCCCAGGGAGGCTGTCCGGCACCGGTCTGAGGCGGCACTGGAACAAGGCTGCGGCTGTCTAATTCTGATTCTCTTCACAATATGGGGGAGGGGGGGGATCGCTCTGCTGCTGCTGTGTACGTTCTTTGTTTTCATCAAATCATGAGTCATGTACGCTCTCATGTACAACAGAGAGTTGTTGCCCCCCCCCCCCCACCCCCAATCATGAGGTGACTGGTTGTCAGTCCAGTCTTTTACATCTGCCGAGCCAGATACCGACTTGATGCGAATGTGAGGATACGGACCGTGATGAGCGAGTCCCACGTGGCCAATCCTCCGTAGTGCGAGATTCACCTCCTCTGCATGACGGCCGATATCCGACCGCCAGTCGTGACGTGAAGACGCATCCCCCCATCTCCGGGGTGAGAAACGGCCATTATTAATGGGAAACCCGATTCGGAAGCGTACACGATTTAACCACAGATGTGCAGGCCTGGCAATGTATGGATTAATCCATTAGCAGATTAATGATGCCCACAGAGGCAGCACGCCGACAGCCGCTCCCTTTAAAACCCTGTCTTTCAGTCTGAATAGACTCGCCAAGGGTGGAGAGTAATTCCTGTGCCGTTCTAACTGCTTTTAATTTCACTCTCCATGTCTGAAGCACCCTGGACCGCTCCAGTGCCGGCGTCCCTTTATGTCATTTGGCAAAGCTGGTGCCTCCGGAGGAGGCCCGGCCGTAAAACCGTGCAGGTAAACAGATTGTTGGGTCGATTATACGTGCTTTATGATTAATACTCAGCGTGCCCCATAAATATTTAATAGTTCCGCTTCGTTTTCGTGCTGCCACGTGACGCCGCCTCCCGCATTCTGCTGACAGGCCCCCCGTCTCCCACCGGCTCGTCGGCCGCGAGTCTGGCGCCGCTGCGCTCAGCGTATATCTGTCCTCCCAAGAAGAAAAAAACCTGAAAAAAAAGAATGAAATGAAAGGAAATGTGTCAGATGGCACGCCATCTCCACGCTGCTCCTAGATGCCCTGTTGGTCATCCTCCCTCGCGCCGATAAAGACATTTAAACATGGCTGCTTTATTTATCTCTGTGGGCCGTGAGATGCCTCGCCTGGCCACCAAACCGGCTCTTTAAAGATCGATTTTCTGTATTAAATGGGGACGACTCCACAGCCTTTTCTCTGCCCATTTTTCATACCCCTCGCTCAGAATTTGCAATGGTAAGAAATTTGGGGATTCAGCCACACCTGCCCTCCTTTAGAGTCCAAAAAAAATCCAGTATGCTCTATATCCATGAAGGAGACTTTTGAATAATAATTTGGCCCGTGTGTCCGGCAGATCAGATGACCTGTGAGTGGGTGGAGCTGATTAATGTGGACATCAGGGGATGATTTTGGGAGAAGCGCATCCATCATCTGCGGTGCGCGGTTCAGCCTGCAGCCTGTGCAGATGGCTTGCTCAGCGCTTTCCCAGCACCTGCAAGGCATGCAGATGTTGAATCTCATCCGAGGACGCCTGCTAAACGGGGAGGTGATGTCAGATGCAGGGGCGCGACACGCCCTTATAAAATTTTTTCTGTGTTTTTCCCTTGCGTGTGTCCCACAGCTCACAGGCAATATCTCTCAGAGCTCCATCTTTCTGAACCTCCATCGCTGCCTTTTCTGTGGCTTCCAGGTGTCACTCGGAGATTTC
This sequence comes from Brienomyrus brachyistius, assembly GCF_023856365.1. Classification (NCBI taxonomy): domain Eukaryota; kingdom Metazoa; phylum Chordata; class Actinopteri; order Osteoglossiformes; family Mormyridae; genus Brienomyrus; species Brienomyrus brachyistius. Next base: position 20,531,332 of record NC_064535.1, read on the forward strand.
AAATGAACTGAAGTTGAGCAGTTTTTTTTTATATATATAAACTTATTTTGGGCCAAAAAATATCAGGGAATCTCTTAGTGGAGGCCCAAAGGGCCAGTGCCCTGGGATCAGCAGTGAGCTGAAGTGAATTGGCGACAAAAGGCTCCACGGACAGCTGCCAGGACCCCGACGCTGTAAGGGTCTGACTGCATTCTGTGGCTCTCCTGCACTAAGGCCATTTGGCTCAGAAACACCCTCCCTCCTGGGGCTGGGAGTGGACAAGGTTTCGTGACTGACATTAAGCTCCACTAATCGGTGAGGGCAGCAAGAGGGTAATGGCTCGGGAGCATACTGGGGGGAGGGATGGGGGGGGGGGGGGTAGCAGGCGATGTTCTGCTCAGTTAACCAGGGAGGGCGGGAAGGGGTGAATAGAGAGGCCCGACTCCCGTGGTGAGCAAGAACCGCAATGGGTTAGAATGGCAGAAAGCGCTGATAGCTCCTAAAACAACACTCATGACAATACCACACCGTTACTCCAGGGGTCAATGTTGCATCGCTTAACTGTGCCAGTAACGCATCTCTGGTCTCCGGTGGTAACAAAGAAGCGACACTGCAGACTCAACTTTATTCAACATGCCCTAGGGGTGCAGGAATATCTCGGAAACCAGTTTTCTGTGCAGAATAGGGTTAAGTGTTTATTTTAATCACTGCTCCCCCTCCCCCAACAGCATCTCTCTCCAAATATACAGAGTCGAAAAAAAGCTCTTGTGTTTGTGCATGGATTTGAGAGCCATGGAGTCTGACTTTCATAGCTCCCCCTTCCTTAGCAGACACTTTTTGACTGCAGAAGGATTACTGGTGACTTACTGAGGATGAGACATATCTTTGTTTGCTAGTTTGTTTTTATTTCCGAAAGATATTCATCAGAACAATTGATGGCTTTTTATGTAATAGGAGGATTTGAACATTATCACCACTGATAAAAATGTAGGTCTTTCCTAATGGGAAAAAAAGGTGTTCTGCATACAGGGTTTGCAGGGATCGCGCTTCGATGATGCTTTTCACATGAGGAAGCGTGTCAATGCACCATCCTTTCTCATTCCTCTCGCGGGGCAGGTTGTGTACAAGAATAACGACGTGCGACTGGAGCTTTCCCCGGTTGGCCAAGCAGGGCGATGCCAAGATGAAGATCCACGGGGTGGTGGCCTTCAAGTGCGGAGAACGTGGCCAACCTGGACCCGGTGACCTTCGAGACGCCCGAGTCCTTCATCACGCTGCACAAGTGGAACGCCAAGAAGACAGGCTCCATCTCCTTCGACTTCCGTACCACAGAACCCAACGGCCTGCTGCTGTTCAGCCATGGCAAACCCAAGCAGCCCAAGGACAGCAAGAACCCCCAGACCCTTAAGGTGGACTTCTTCGCCATGGAGATGCTGGATGGCCACCTATACCTGCTACTGGACATGGGCTCTGGCACCACCAAGACCAAGGCCATCAACAAGAAGGTCAACGATGGGGAGTGGTACCACGTGGACTTCCAGCGGGATGGGAGATCAGGTATGAGGCCGTCTCTCAGCGCCAAGTCAAACTAGAACATTCTCTGCCCCTACCACCTTCACCTGATACTTTATTTATTCGCTCGACAGACTGCCCCCCCCCGGGGCTGGTTAACCGTCCTCACAGCCTGACATGTAGGCCAAACCTGTTTTGCTCACTGTTGTTTTTTCCCTGGAGCTGGAGCCAGCCCCCCCCCCAAATTCTGTGCATTGTTCCACCTGGATCTGTTCTCAGATCCTCAGAGCCCCACCTGGATGCCTTTCCCGGTGTGCGTATGACTTACCCTCATTCCTAAAACGGGACAAGGGTATCGACCGGGGCTGTAACAACCCACACGTCCTTCCTGGACCAGGCATCACATCAGTACTTAACAATCACCAACCCCCCCCCACCCCAACTCAGCAATTACATCTCCTCTGTCTCCCTTTGCCTCCCCACACCCCCAACTTCCAATTTCTCCCCAATTTGCCTCTCTTGTCTGCAGTCCGTTACGTTTCCTTGCTGATTTTACGTTTTCCTTGCCGTTTTACTGCCCTATTGTCTGCCGGTTCAGTTAGGCATTTGGGCTAAAAATCATACCCCTTTCATGCACATATAGGATGGCCCTTTTGTGCTGAATTGCACTATCCGCTCTGTGCTGTAAATGCTGCCTTTGCCGGCGCTGCCGTGTGTGTGCAGCTAGGAAGCGACCCCATAGTCGGCTTCCTGTGGGGAGATCATCCTGTGTGATCACGATTTGATAATGCGCGCCTTTTCTAGCAAGCCGACGTAACAGAAACAAGCAAGAACGCGAAGAGTGACAATTTTGAGATAGAAATAGCTGAAGTGGCTGATTCTGGTAACTGTGTGGAGGTAACGGCAGCTCTTTGAGAACCTCTACGCCAGATAATCGCCTCTCTGTTTCGCATTATTATTTAAAAGGGTCTCAGCTCCTCTGTACAGTACAGCTACCTGCAGGCTAAATCCCCATCCACACCCTTCCAGCCTCCTTCCTTTTTACCTTCTCCTTGTCTGTGACGTTCAGATCATTTAAGGTTTTATTTTGTGAAGGTCAGGGTGCAAACCGATTTACCTGTAGCTGCTGGCAAGTAAGACATTTACATCAGACAGCATTTGGATGACAAAGTAGTTCGAGTGACAAAAAACCAGTTCATTCCTTTATGTTTAGCGACACCTAGTGGCAAAAATATAAAACGACTCACCACTGTCCTGCTCTTCTATTGCGCATCCAGAATTGATTGTATCCTTACTGTAAGATAGATACATTTATTTGTCATTACAGCAGATTGCCATGCTTTAGCATATATTTACTGCATTTATCGCTTCTGAAAATATGTAAAAAAAAAAACAAAATAGGGTCTGCAATGGGCTGGTGCCCTCTCCTGGGTTATTCCCTGCTTTGCCAGGTAACTTCCGGGATAGGCTCCAGGCCGCCTCATCCCTGCATAGGACAAATATGCAGAAGGGATGAATGGATAAAATACAGGGTGCATGCAAATTACAAATTAAACAGTAAGTAATTAAAAAAAATGTCATATTATTTTATGCAATTCTTATATTATTTTTTAAATATATATATTTTGTCCTTGCTTTTTGAGTGAAAATTTCAGAGCATATGGGTAACCTTTAGTGTGCATTTAAGATGGATTAAGGAATAACTGGATTTCCTACCTCTGATTCTGAAATCTGGCATGCCTCAGAGGTGTAACTGTGTCATGAAACGCACACGTCACATTTGTACGTTCAGCTCACAGACACTTCAGCGCTTTGCCCCAGCAGTCCTCAAAATAGCTGTCTGATGCGGCCACGAATAAGAAATAAATCCCAACACCCTATATACGTCTCACTGTTTTACCTAACCCTCCCGGAGTCTGCTCCGGCTGAGTTGCCATGGTAACCAAGGTCTGTCTCTCACAAGACACGTTCTACCAAATAGTGTGGTAATGACATTTCAGTCCCACCCCATCCTCATCCCTAGTGCCCCCCCCCCCCCAGACACACACACACACACACACACACCACATGCACACATTCTCTCCAGTAATCGAGAGTCCTGGGCACTGCCACTCAGACCCCCGCAGAATGGGGGAAGCAGGGAGGATGAGAGGTTATTGAATCTGCTGAGTTGATGTGGTCTCATAGTCATCTGCTTCCCTGGGCTCACGAAAATACGGGTCATGCACATTAATAATGAATATCATCGCAGATAGAATTTAAACGGCATGCTAATGGAAATTCAGAAATTAAGGCCACAGACACGTGGCACTTAACTTCAGCACCGGTGGATGATATGACTTTCTTGACGTGGATGAAGGGTGTCTGTGAAACGCGACCCTCTCCACATCCCTCTCATATTAGACAGTAAGCAAAACTGCTCGTCACTGCTCTCATTGCAGCATTGACTCATTCCGTGCATTTTTGCCATTTTTACCTTTTTCCTGAGATTTCCGAAATAATACAGACTTTAAACTATTTATTCAGTTATTTCCATGATACCTTAAATTAATCTAGAATTTATGAATGAATGGCATTTTAATTATCGCATGCTTACTTTAAATATTTCAGGGCCTGTCACGGAGTTATGAATAATGTGCCCTCTATATAGAGTCAAGTCTTTAACCAGTGTGAAATGACTGATAATTAGGTAGTTAAATTTAACTTTTGAGCACATTTGCCTTTGCGTGTTGCTGAAGGCTTGCGGGGGCTGAATGTGGTTTGTGTGTGCTTTCCCACTGACTGGCACGGATACCCTGTAACACGCCAAGCGGATTTCAGCGGCGTGTGATCGTAATGTCAAAGACCATTTCTGCCTTAAAAAAAAAAAATTAAACATACGGCATGATGCTGATGGGGGTGCGGGGGTGGGGGGTGTGATTATCTATGGGCTGCAAGACAGAGGAGCATCTAGAAGCTTCCAATTGTCGTCCTGGAAATGCACGGCATGTAAGACGTTGTTGTCTGCCCTGGTTCATGTCCAAATTTGGTTTCCAGGACAGAGGTCAGAGTGCATACTCAGCAGATGGGGGAAGGGGGGGGGGGATTTGCATTGGATTCATAAGAGAGCGACCAGTTAGCATTTGAGATGTTCTTCACAACATGTCTGCTCTAAGGAACACATTCATCCGCCCATCCATACATCTTCCACAGCCACTTCTGCAGTAGCTGGCCCACCAGAGCCTCTCCCATGAAGCATGGGGGTGTAGGGGCAGTCCGCTGGACAATATAAAGGCGCTATCTCACAGCATGAGGACAGGATTCGAACCCTCAGCCCTGGATGTGTGAGACGACAGTGTTACCCATTGAATCCTTCATATACATTTAAATGGAAACTTACAAGCGTTTCTGTAATTCATTATTACTAACGTATGATAAATTAATTGTCTTTCTCTTGGTAGAGAGTTGGGGGTAAAGGATTCTGCTATTCATTTTTACTCCAGGCTGTCTTTTAATCGTCAAATGCAGGTTAAGTTGTTTCATCTGCTATTCAGTGAAGCATTGAACATTAGCAAAAGACAAACTACAATTATATGCCAGAGATCAGTTTATGGGTGTGTGTTAGTGCCAGCCTAAGACGTAACGAGATGGACGCCCCTGGCGTTTGTGTGTGTGGCAGCCCGTCTAACACCGAGGTGGATGGTTACATCGATGAGGAGAATGTGATGGGGGAGCATGACGCACCCTGCTGGATGGTTTTATCAAACTTCACTTATTTATGAGCATGCGAGAGAGATAAGAATAACCCCCCACCTCCCCACCCCAAACACTAAAACAAAGAGTGTTCCTGTCTATGCCACTCAGAAAGTGACTCATCGCCATGCATACTGTAACACCTTTACATGTTAAGTATGCTGACAGTTGCACAGACTTTGGTATGTTGGGTCTCCAGGGTACTTTTTGGGGTTTGGAAGATTAACCGACCCAAACCTGCAATACCGAAGGACCAACCGCCCCGATCCATTTATTGATTGTGTGCCCGACTTGTAACAAAATGGAGATCACAGCAGTGCAAAGTCAGAAATCGTGACCTTTTTATCGCCCTCTCAGAGTTTTTATTAACACAGAAATACTGTGTCCTTTCTAACAAAGGCAACCAGACCTGGTCCTACTGTGGACAGCTCCCCCTCCTCCCTTCCTTTGTGACCTCTGAGATTAGATATAGTGTAAAATGGCATGCTGTTGACCTTAAAGGAACAGGATGCTGTTTCCGCTCCCCAGGGACCGGCCGAGGCCCGGGGGTCGGTGACAAAGCAGGGACAGCATAAGCGAGGGCGCGTGGCCTGGGCGACATCGTCACGCCTCTGGCTGCCCTGTTCATCCATGAGTGAAATTACACCAAACGTGGCCAGTGGCTGCTGCTTCCACCCCCCCCCCCCCTTCAAATGCTTAGAGGCTCACTGGTGCTGTATTCCCCTCACCCCTACTCCCAGAGTTTCTGCATTATTTTCCAAGCATCTGATAAGTTGGCCAGAACAGGATGCTGATCTTAAGGGACAAGACTGTCCAATACTGACCAAATAAATCCACTGAAGCATATAAAAATCAAACTATTTCTTCTAAACAGCAGGCTGGACCTATGAGGCTGACTAGCATGCTAACTGGCAGCTCTTTCTACAGCCCATTTCCATTTAGGCATCCACTCTGATCTTATCCTCTCATCCACACTGCCAGAGAATAGCTTGTGTCATTTTCCGGCCATTTCACTATCCTCCTCTTCTGTTTTCTTTCCCATTAATCTTATTTTCCATCTCCATCACACCTGCCCTCCCCATACTATAGCAGGCCAGAACCTAGATTGGGGCTGATGTTATTGCTGTACTTGAAATGAACAAGAGGAGAGGAGAACAGGGCAACCCACACCTCTTTGGCATCCCTTTAAAGAAACGCTCTTGAACTCTCAAATTTCACTTGGCACTAGAAGCCGATATTTCTGCTGTGTGGACTTTGAACCCATCGATCCTGTCCACTGGGTGGCTTGCATCGAAGTTTTGATGGCTATCCCCAGCAACAGAATCTTGGGGAATTCCACCTTCCCAGAGATCAAAAGCCCCAGGAAAGCTATCTGGGAGGAAGTAGTCCCTTTTTCTCACGCTGAGTGCGGACCTCATGTCTGGGGATGGTGGGCCAGGCATTGACAGCTTGACTGCCCACCTCGCCATAATGGGTATGGTGAGAAGGGGTAGGTTGCCCCGTAATGAGTATGATTGAGCAGGCCCATTAGCGGTAACCTGGGGGGTATTAAGCCACCCAGGCATTACTGTGACCATGTTGGTAGCTGCAGAGTGTGCAGCTTAGGGGTGCAGCCAGAGTGGGGATGCAGTAGATGGCATTGCAGTTTCTCATGTCTGGGAATGGGGTTTGAGTCTCTGCTCTGCGCTTCTATAGGAGTGAATATGCATGTGTGTGAGAGTCCTGCAGTGCGTTGGTTTCCCATCTTGGGTTATTCCCTGCCTTACACCTGTAGGCTCCAGATGCCTGCACCCCTGAAGTGGGTACAGGAGGTGGATGGATGGATGGATGTATGGATGGATAGATGGGGCACCAGAGCTTGGGGCTCAGACACTAGACGTAATCTGTCAACTGAGCTGCCCAGCATCAGCTAGATGGTGAACAAAAGCAGTGACCGTTAAACTCGACTGGCACGGTTTTACCTAAGCTAATTATTCAGAAGGAATCTGAATAATATGAAATGCTTGATGGTCCAAGGTGCTTTCTCGCAGCTTGGCAAAATATTAATATTACAGTAAAAGGCCATCCAGCAGATCTTTTTTTTTTTTTCCGTGTTGAGGTCAGATTAATGTGGCTGCTGTTTTTCTCTGTTCTTTGTTTTGGTCTCTGTCTGGGGAGATGGACCTATGTTTCTCTCATTCTTTAATCAGAGTTTATCTGGAGACATTAAAAAAAGAAGTATTTCTGTGTAAGATAATTACAGAGGAAGAGGTTGACGTTGCCACTGGAACATAAGGCCTGCCAGGAGGTAACATATGGGGTGAGCGATTGCCCATAATACATCTTTGTTGTCGCTGGAGCCACACGGAAGGGGGCGACGGGTAGCCTGTCGTTTGCAAAAACTTGAGCAGGATTCAGACTGACGGCTCTTTGGTTGTGGACGTCTGTGTCCTAACACCTCAGAGGAAACTTGGAATACCTCTCCTTGAGCACATTTAAAACAAACCATGTTATGCCCCCGTCCACATGCATTATTCAGCGAGCTAGCGAATTAGCGTCGCGGTAAGCAAGCCATGGGAGAGTAGAGGCGGTTTGTCATCGTGTTGTTGTTATATTCATGTCACTGTTACCTTTTGTCTCTGAGGATATGACTGGATTTATAAATGGGGAATTTGGTGTTTGACATGGCAAAGTGATGCAGTGTTAGTGTGTTTTTATTTTTATTTAATTCTTTTACGCGTTGATTTAATGCTGTATTTTTTATCTTGGGGCAAATTAATCCACATAATACCCCCGTGTTCAATACAATTACTGTAAAATACAGTCTGAAATGTGAAATACATGGTAATGGTTTTAACTTACAGAATGTTCATTTAAAATGAATACTGCTACCTTCATTGTGACGGTTTAGAAATGACAGTCCGGAAAGTCGGTTCCGCACGTCACGCGGACAATGTGCACGCGCCCTTCGATCGCACGAACGGCTCGCTGGACGCAGGTTTCCGTGTTCATTTGTACCGGGAACTCGGCCCGTCTGGCGCAGAAAAATAGATTCCATTCCTCACGTTACCCCTCCCTCCCTCCCGCTCGCCCTCCCTGACTGGAGCCGTGTTTGCTGGGACCCGGTCGCTCCTCAGAGCGATGGCTAGCAGGAGGGGATGCGGCACCCGGCATTAATTACCGTCCCGCCGTGGGCGTGGGCCCCGGGCTCACCGTTCTGCGTAAAAATCAATCACAGCCGGCGTCGGGCCCCTCTGTCTCGGGTGCCTTGGCAGTCCGGTCATGTAGCCCGTTGTTTACCGTGTTCTGGGTCGCGAATTAAATCTGAATGAAACCGATAAATCACCAGTGGGAAAAAGGCGCGGTCGGTTACGTTTTTTATGCACGCGGCGGAGGAACGAGGGATGGGGGGAAATGAAAATGACCCGCTGTTTGTTTTCCTTAAAAAAAAAAAATGACCGGGTCTGATGAACCTTTGATAAATCTTCACTTTCAGTTGGATGACATGATAAAACAACACCTGGTTTTTTATGATGTCAGTCATAGAGGGGATGGAAATGAAAAATATACGGAGAATAATTCTCTGGATATTAAGTATGATTTTTTTCGGGCGGGGGGCGGGGCTTTTGGTGTTGACGTGCTCAGGGCAAAAACATCAAAATATGTACTTTACAGTTTTATACTGTATACTAGCTAGTTACTAGATTATTATTATCCATCCTCCAGTCACTTTTGCATTTTTATCCTTATTATTATTATCCCACCTGCTTGCCTTTCCAGGTACCATCTCCATCAACACCTTGCGAACACCGTACACAGCACCAGGTGAAAGTGAGATCTTGGACCTGGATGACCACCTATATTTGGGCGGGCTGCCAGAGAACCGCGTGGGTCTGGTGTTCCCCACCGAGGTGTGGACAGCGCTCCTCAACTACGGTTACGTGGGCTGCATCCGTGACCTCTTCATCGACGGCCAGAGCAAGGACGTGCGCCGCATCGCCGAGGCGCAGAAAGCCGCCGGCGTCAAGCCCTCCTGCACAAAGGAGCCACCCAAGCAGTGCCTGAGCAACCCGTGCCAGAACAGCGGCACGTGCCGTGAGGGCTGGAACCGCTACGTGTGCGACTGCTCGGGGACCGGCTTCCTGGGCCGCTCCTGTGAGAGAGGTGGGCCACCCTCCACGCCTTCTCTCTGTGTCGCCACGCATCACTCACCTGTGTTCCTCCGGCGGTGTCTATGTCCTTTTCCCTGTTGCGTCTGTGTCTGTTCCATGGTTTGTTCCTTTTGTCTTCCTTGGTGTGTCGGTGTCTTTTTCTGGTGAGTCTGTGTGTTTTTCCTCTTCCTGTCCATATCGTTTCCCTTGATGTGCCCAACTGTTTTTCCCTGATGTGTCTATGTCTTTGCCTTTGATATATCCATGTATTTTTCCTGTGGTGTGCCCTTGTTGTTTTCCTCACTGTTAATCCATTTGGATTTATTTTGTTGTGTTTGTTTCCTATCTGCTGGTGAGTCTCTTTCCTGTCTCTCATCCATTATACCTTCACCAATAAGTCTGCCCAACTCAGTATACATATTTAGATCATATGGTTCTGAGCTTATGGAACTGAGATCCATGAAGTGCTGACTGTCTTAAGTCTTACCAGGGCAACATATATTATGTTTGTATTTAACGGTTTTTCCATATGCTTAACTCATGACTTCCACCTGGTTTCCTAATCGTTTCCACTTGGCTAACATATAGCTTCCTAATTGTTTCCTCACGGCTTCCACATGGCTTCCTAATTGTTTACTCACGGCTTCCACATGGCTTCCTAATTGTTTCCTCATGGCTTCCACATGGCTTCCTAATTGTTTCCCTCATGGTTTCCACATGGTACATGCACTTGCTTTGAAAATATTTTGGTATTTCCTTCTTAATTCTTTCTAGAAAATGTCTGTATGAAAATTGGCGACAACTTGATCCCCCCCACGTCAGCTGAGGGAGGGAGCTCGTGATCCCAGCTGACTATAATCACATCAAAGCTTGTCACCTTAACTAGTAACTAGCTTGAATGTGGGATTTCGTGTAACTTACAGATTAAATCTCTGCACATTTGACACCTGTGAATGTGTCTGTGTATGTGGAGAGGGAGCTGTTTTTAGAAAGAAACATTATAGATGACTACAGTTTAATTCTGTTGTGCTGAAGGGTCTCCAGCACTTTCCTCAGTTTTCCAGCACCATACACCATACAGACTTATGCCCGGATATTTCTGTGGCCATGATTCTTGAAGGTGGATGGGGATGAGGGTACTGTTAAAGTAGTGGGCAGCTTCACTGTCGCTCCCCCATAGGTATCTGGCCACCACATACAGCCTTGCAAATTGGCTGTCTGCTGTCTTTAAGCGTCAGAGTCCTTGAGCCACAGAGCAGTGTTCTGATCCCCCTCTGTAGATAGAGAGGAGAGGAGTGGGGGGACTAGCGAGCGAAGGGGCGGGAGACAGATGCAGGTGGAGGCACGGAATGAATCACGACTTACCCACTGTGAAAGCTGAAATGGCTGTGCGAGGCAGTTGACAGCTAGCCCTGAATGTGGCCAGGTGACCCTGGGAGTGTTGCCGTGCTGACGAAATGGTCTCCGTTTGATTAACGGCCCTGAGAAAGCTGTTCAGAGCAGGCGGTAACACTGCGGGCTGCATGATGCTGGTTGCTCGCTGGGATGAGGCTGTACCTCGGTGGGCCAGTTTTCCCGTACACACGCAGATGTCGCAGACTCACTAATTGTATTTATTTGCTGTCTCTGTTGGCGCGTAGTCGAGTCTAAGCCTTCACCCCCACACCAGCAGTCTGGATGGCTTTCAGCTTTTTGAAATAATTGACGGCATCAGTCTTCACTTTCTTCACGTCAATGTTGAGTGCTAATGCAGGGCTGTAGAGAGCCTTTCGGTTGAAAGCCACAGGGGGTGTTATGGATGGCTGTCCTGTTGCACCTCCCCTCCCCCCGCGAAGTGACTTCACAGACTGTAGAATTACGTTGGACGATTGACACCCAAAGGGTTAGTGAGGCTCCTTTAACATTTCTTGTACTGTACCTTGGGGGGTGGGCATGTGGCTGTGATGCAGCCCCTCTCCAATTTACAATTATCCAGATGTGCTGTCAGTGGAAGTAGATCAGATGACCGCAACAGAGCAAGGTGTTAGACTCCCATGTTAGGACAGAAAGTGTAACAACTCAATTTGCATGCCTCCCCCTTACTTGTGTGTTGGAATAATGAGACCCTACGGCTCAGAGTTCGTCGCACTTTGCATGTTCAGAAAACCTCCCCATAGGCCACCTTCCATCCTGGTGGGGGAGGAGGGGGTGAGAGCTTCAGTTTGCTGCCTTTCCTAGGTGTACCCATTGTCACGACACAGCACAAAATATTCTTTCCCAGCCCTCTGATATCTGTGTGCAGTGTACCACCCAGTGGTGCTAGTTAGGTACTGCAGCTTGTGAATGGTTGGCATACCAACCCCCCACATGCATAGTCGAATCAGCGGCATCTTCATTAAGCAGGCATCGTGTTTTCACACCCAAATGCCGACCGCCCCCACCTCCAGTCTAATTAGACAAAATGTGTGCTGTTGCTGGGGGAAAAGAGTGAGCACCCACATAACTGGAAGGAAGAGCTGTGTAACAGATGAACACCTCTCCAGTGAGGAATGATGGACGTAGGTCCACAGGCATGATTTTAAGGCACTAAGTGGACGTTAAATCAACATTAAACCACGCAAATTCCCGCCTGGATAACTTAGCTGATGTTATCCATCCATCTTCCAGCCACTTGTTCTGGGTAGGGTCACAGGGATGATCCGGAGCCCGTCCCTGGCAGCACAGGGTTCAAGACAGAGGTACCCCCCCACCGCTTTGGTCTCCTACAGGCATCCAAAAAGGTCACATCATGGGGGCCGTTGCGCTTGTCCAGTTGGATTGCACCATTTGTAAGCAAATTCCTGCATCCCAGCTGGATTTTCCTTCCCTCCTGGTGACAAATTCACGCCTATTCAAATGAGCCCTGCTTCTTTGCCTCCTGTGGCCAGTGACAGGTGTCCAGATCAGGCTTCACTCACCATGAATGTGTGTCCTTCATGTGTCATGTGATGTCCAGTCCGTTTTTAAAGGCAGTAGCTTCGGGCATTTTCGGGAGTTGCTTGGTAACCGTACTTAAGGCCATGACGGTCCAGAATCCGGCAGCACCGCTCTGTTCTATAATAGGCTCTCACTTCAGCTGGTGGGACTGTTTTTAATGTCGCAGGACCCCATTCGCTGTGGCCTCTACTATTCCTGTCCCAACTCGCCTCAGAGGTGATCCTGCTGCTTATCATTAACGTACGTTTTTCGTGCAAGATGATAAGATAGGAGCACTGAACCCATGATGCCCGTAGGGAGAACCGTGCCTCATTATCTCCTAGGGGGGTGTGGGAGGGCTTGTGAGTCCCCACCGAAATCAACTCTCCCCATATTAATCAGTTTGTTTTTTCAAGAACAGGCTTGCTTATATATTTATTTATGCCTTGAAATATTCCCAGGCCACATTTATCTGTCCTACAATAGGGACATCAATATTTAGCACAGCAGTGCTTTTCAAAAAAGCAAAGGGATTGTTTGATTTTTTTACCCCCCTCTGACAGGTGCTCACTCTGCATTAGTGTATCGTTGCTTGTGGTTTCACGCTCAGGCAAGTCTAATGGCAGTATGGTGGGAGGGTGCAGGAACAGGGACTGGCCTGAGGAAAGAGAGGAGTGGTATGGAAGTGGTGGCCGGTGGCCGGTGCCAGAGTATGTGCTGCAGGATAATTATTGTGACGACCATCATGGAGGAGATGGATGAGGACGTACATTGTCTTCTTCAATGTGGGCATCTACTGGAAGTACAGGCACTGTAATAGGAAAAGTAGTCATTCTTGTTAGTATCGACATACTAATTCTTCCTATTTATTCTATGACTCTATTACTAGAGTTTTAACATTTTTGTTTTATAAAAAGGGTTTTTAATGCCCACTGAGAGATTGCAGGCACACATGTGGAGGTGAGGATATCTGTTTGACTGTCAGTCACTTACTTATGTCATCTAACGAGTGTTTGTGGGGGACGCGTGTGAATGTGTGCGCACGCACAGTTGGGTACACGGCAGGGAGGCTAGTAGAGAAATAAAGAGTCATTTGTCTTGTTTAGCAAAATAGAATCCATTAACATACTCCCGGAGAGCATTCCTCAGCCTCGCAAATGCTCATGACTACAAACAGGGTTTACAGGAGTGCGTTACTGTCCCTGTAGTGCACCAGTGGGACTGGGGTAAGAGGCAAGGCCAGCACAGGTGTGACAGAGGAAACTTCCAGAAGGTCCCACTGCTGTGAGATTGGGCGGAGAGATGGGGTTGGCTTTCACTGGCACTCTGGAGATGCCAGCCAGTAAAATTGGATTTTAATTTCTATGGGGGTCAGGCTTAATGCTCTCCCCTTAAACTAATAAATTAACTTTTTGTGGAATGACATGTAAATGTCTGTGTGTGTGTTTTTTTTTTTTTTTAATTGCTCACAGGAAGCACAGAGCAATCAACAGTAAATTAATATCCCACGTTCCCACTTTTTAAACAATCCCATCTCAATTCTCATGTATGTCTATATCCTCTCTGGCCATCTTTAATTTTTTTTAAACTGCTCCCCTGTTGTCGTTTGAGTCCCAGTCTTCCCTAGCTGAAGAGAGACTCCTTAGTCAACCCTCACCTTGGAAACCGTCCCCTGCTCCTGTCGAATCACCGTCAGTGAGGTGCACACGTTGCCCTCACAGAAGTTTCTGTCACTTTGGTCTTTATCACACACACACACACACACACACACACACACACACAGGTTTATAATTACATCTTTGTGGGGACTTTCCAATCAATGGGGAAAACTAATCACAACATGATGACCTTATCCCCTACCCATCCCTAACCTTCACCATAAGTAACCAGTCCAAATACAAGACTTTTGGTATTTTTACTTTTTCGATTGCATTATAAATCCAAATGGGGACCTCAAAAGTAGGGAGATTTCAGGTTTTACTTCACTTTGGGGACAATATGGTCCTCAAATGTGATCTCTGGAAGCGCACACACACACACATACACACACACGCACACACACACACAGGCAGGCAGACAAACACACACCGGGACATTTTTTTGTACTCCAATAATAGACACTTCATGAGACCTTGGTCAAAGCGTACCCACTGTGAGAAGAATGACATTAAAAGTTAACACTTTTTTTTCCATAAGATTATCTCTCAGGTACTGTGTGCTTGGCATAAGCTCCAGTCCAGTCTCCCCTAAGGTTCAACAGAGTCAAATCTCACATTAGGTCGAATAAGGTAACAGGCACACAGAATTCTGGAAATGACGATAATATTCTGTGAGGATCTTCTCACTGTGGAGGTGCATACATATGCATAGCTTCTGAGCGAATAGGCAAGTGGTGTCCCATCTACCTTCACCACCTGCATACCTGCCTTACTCAGTGTAAATGCCATTTGGGCATACATTTATATTAGCTGATTTACCAGAAGCGTGACATCTCTATGACGTGATGATGTCTTCTTATGCCTTCGCAGCCTGCGATTTGGAGAATGACAATCAAACTCAAGATTGATCTGTTTTTCAGCACAGGAAGGCTGCTGGTTTAGGCCCCTGCTGGGTGGTACCCGGGGTGACAGGGGTTTCTGGCAGTCTGCAAGATAGAGATGAAGGAAGTGGGGGGGGGAATCTGTTTTCTTGTTCTCTTTGGCCGTTGGTGTTTAGCCCATTTCACATTCATATCATTTCTGCTTTTTTGCGTATCACACTCCTTGCTCAGGGGGCATGAGCTAGTCTTTGCTGGAGGTCTGCAGTGGCCTGATTTAGCCTGCGAGTACTGGTCCCTAACCACCTAACAGGTACTCCTTCATGTTTCTAAAACGGGTGCCAGTCTCCCCAGCTCCCTGCAGCATGTACAGGCCTGCAGTGGTTTCCTTTTCTGTCCTTCCTGTTCTCCGTCTGATTCCAAGTAGCTATAAATGATGCCTGTTCCACTCATTGCAGGTAGGCAGTGGCCAACGGTGCTGACACCCGTTGGTCATGCATCCGGCCCCCGAGTCCTGTCACTTATAGCTCAGCCGAGTAGAGGCTGGGAGACGGGATACGGGTGAGGGATGTGCCAGGATCATCTACTGGGACGGTGCATGCTCTCTGCTCACCAACCCAGAGAAGTGGGGCTGCGGGTCCCTGCCTGGCATGCCCAGCTCCACCCACCCCATAAAATAAGAAGTCAAAGGGCAGCTTTATTTAGCTGCTTTGTCTGTGTACTCTAAAATACACACACACTCAATACGGAGCCCTAGGTCCTAGACCTTCAAGGGCAACCTCGCTATAATTCCCTGTTTTTGTTTTCAAGCCCAGCACAGTAGCTTAACCCGTATGACTACCTCAGGGCTGAAGTTCTCAATTTGAAATTTGAAAAGATTCTCTCCCCCCCCCCCCCCAATTTTCCTCCATCTCATTAGCACCCTTAAGTCATAGGATGGTTTTAAGGTTATTAAACTGTACTGTCTGGAAGCATCAACTGCTGTGGTGATCTTTTACTTATTTCGACCCCTGCATTTGCAGAGGCATACACACCCATGTAGTCTATATTGTGCCTTCTTGATGGACCCTTTGTCATCAGTCTCAGTTTCTTCAGGTGCTTCAGTCCTGCCTTTCAGCTCGTGGGCAAAAGATCCACACAGGGACCGTTGGATAAGAAGTAAAGGATGGGAATGATTTCCCTACAGGGTTTTGTAGCAGCATCATCAAAGGGTCTGGATGAGGGCATCTGCATCTCTGTTGAGATCCTTAAGCCTGTTGCTTTCAGGATATAGGAGAGACTCCAGCGGAGGAGGCTTAGTCAATGAAGCTCATGCCTGGGAAACCTGCACCTGTCTTCAATGAGTCAATGAGATTTTAGGAAGTTTAATGTTTAGTTGATTTAGTGTTCTGTGTTTCTGTTTGGGGTTACATAATTTGGAGCCTGGTCCTTGACTATGTTGGGCCACCTCCCTGACGGTGTAGCCTTGGTGGCCTGTGCTGACTCCCTGACCACTTCCCACTTGGTGTCTTAAAGATGAGAAGTCTTAAGATCCTCTGTACAGGTTCTGGTAAACAGCTTTTCTTTTTTTTCTACCTGTAATGTCTTGGAGATTCTCATAGCACTAATGTCCATAAATTAAGATAAGGCCCAGTGACAGATTATAAAGCTGGTGATTATGGGAAGCATGAGTGTGTTGTCACTGCAGATTTTCACACGTCCATTTCATCAGTAATGTTAATTTCCCATGATGCCGCTGTCCATAATGACTCTAATAAAAGCAGTTACCTCATCCGTCACCTCTTTTGAGTATTCATATCAGCTGGACAAAAAAAATTACAAATGTATATTTTATGAACACCCCCTCCCCCTTTATAAGAAGATTGTGGTGAATCAATCATTCAGCCTGTCATGTAGCGGAATTAATGTGCGAGAGGAGTGGTCTCGCACCGGATGATCATGGGTGCTTACGGCCTCTTTCTGTGAGGCATGCGAGTGCAAGGCTACGCCTGCCTGTCCGTAATGCACACTAGCAGAGGAGACGTTGCTGTAAAAATTAGCAACCTGAAGATAAACAGACGTGGGCAGATAAAAACAAGCCACCGCAATTAACACCAACAGTGGAGCCGAGTGCTAACGCGGCATTTTACAGCTCTGGATTTGCTCATTTGAAATGGGAGGCCATTTTTAACTGTGCTGTCAGGACCTTTCTTCATTTACGTTGTAGTTGATGTCCCTAGAAAATACTAAGTCTAAAACTATATACAGTTTGTAGCCCTATATTCTGCTGGATACTTTTACTGGAGCAATCATCATGGGCACTTCCCTCATGGGTGCAACAACAATACTGCTCCTAGGACTTGAACCAGAACTATTCTCACTGGTATAATACTACTAGTCCTGCTCTTAACTTGGCATGTTATGTAGTGCCATATATATCTTAACCCTAAGGTACAGGGCTTGCTAGCAGGTCAGTATTAGAAGCAGAATTAGCACTTGCTAGAACGTCAGTATTACTGCAGAGAGCACTCGCTAGAGTGTCAATATTAGCCTTACAGTTAGCAATTGCTAGTGTGTCAACGATAGCCTTACAGTTAGCACAAGTGCATATTAGCGCACATTCCTGATACATCTATTGCACTTGCTCCCATAGCTGCGCAGATAACATGCTCAGTAGCTACAGAGACCTCTGTCTGCTGCAGTGTCATTATAACCTGCTGCTTCATTTCCCTCCTCAGTCACCACTATTTTGGCAGAAAACAGCCTTCAGCTTTTCAGAAATGGAAGCCTGCTCATCAATTAATGTGACTTTCTTTTCCTCGAACATCAGTTGGGTTGTTTCCAATTGCACCACTGGCAGGAACATCCTCCTCTTCCAACATGCTGTGGTAGGGGAAGCTAACCAGCTCCCCATCCCAGAGCGGCAGCACCCTAATCCCCCAGTTTGTGTATAATCCCCCCCTTCCCCAGATGCCACCATCCTCAGCTACGACGGCAGCAAGTTCATGAAGATCCAGCTACCGGTGGTGATGCACACGGAGGCAGAGGACGTGTCTCTTCGCTTCCGTTCCCAGAGGGCCTACGGAGTCCTCCTGGCCACCACGTCACGGGATTCGGCGGACACCCTGCGGCTGGAACTGGACGCTGGCCGTGTCCGGCTCTCTGTCAACCTAGGTACCCCCGACGGCCACGTCCACAGCCACTGTCAGTCTGCCAACCCGCTACCTTACTACGCTTACCTTGCCTTACCTTTCTGACACATTTCATAACTCAACAGCGTAACCTTTTTCCTCATATTTGTCCAGCTAAAATTTATACTCTGCAAAGTTTATCCCTTTTAAATATACCATTTTCAAGCCAGAATACTTTCACATTAAACTCAGCAGCACACACAGGGTGTATGACACTCTCTGATAATATTCATGCTCCACCCAGGACACTTACATACACACATTCCCACACTCACTTGTCGGCGTGATGCTGTTGCTATGTGCCAAGAGGAAGTGGATGGTGTAGAGAGTCCTTCAAAGACCAGAGTCTGCGGCCCTCAGCTCACTGCCAGATGAGCACGGTGTGGCCCTTAACCCCCAGGGAATGCTTGAAGCCTCTCCACCCCCGCCACCCCAAACTCTCACAGTGTGTACCCACAATCCTTCACTCACAAAGGAGCTGCTGTTCCAGCAACAAGGCTCCTGTGCTGTTTTGGCCCTGCAGTCAGAGTCTTTCTCCCTTCTGCTGTTCCATTACTCTCATCACATCTGCCGGAGAGCCCCCTTAAAAAGTCAATATCCTCCGCAAAAATCCCTTACAAAGTCATGCAGATGGTTAGTGGGGAGGAGGGAGCAGCTGTGGCTGTACTGAAACATCATCCCCCACGCAGCAGCACAGAGCTCCATCTTTTTAATATTTCAGGCCCCCGCCTCCTGCAGCCTCTGTAGCTTCTACCTATCATGCTTTGGTAACAATTCTTTCTATGTGAGGGGGGAAAACATCAGGAAAGTCAATAACACAGTAAAGAGGAGTGCTACTCTGATCTCACAGACGTCACACTATTACAGGTGTGACTTTCCCCCCGGTCACCACTTGAGAAAACCTTTGCAGGATTCTCCAGAACTTCCTTATTCCATAGCAGAGCTGTGGGGGTGACAGTCATCTCAGTCCGCATGCCTGGTTCATTCTGGTGACAGTGGGGCGGTTTTGAGAGCTGGTGCCTGTGGCACCCTGATCATCATGGTAACCTCAAATGACCACCCCATCCCCCTCCCACGAAGAACACCTCCCCTCCCCTTTTAGGAAAGGCAAAGCATTCCTTGTAAGGGCAAGCACCTGTTGGTCTTTGGCTGTTTGCTACCACTTTTCTGCTGCGGTTGACGACACATGACCGGCAGTGGCCTCATGGGAAGGGAAGATGAGTTTCTGATTGGTCGGGTTCCTTCAGCACTTCTTTGTCTGTTAAGGAATAAGCCTGTTACCTCTCACACCTACAATAAAATATATACATACATATATATTAATGTTCATTGGAAATGCCATCCTATGACATTTTCTAGAAAAATAATCAAATATATCACTAGCTTTTTATAGAGTAGAAATTTTAATAGTATAGTAGTGTAATATTATACTACTGCCATTGTGGTTACTATTGTACTGCTGTAATTTCCAAATGTCCATAGTTACAATTAGTAGCTAATTACACATTCATTCTTTAGCAGGGCTGTTAGGGAAGTGCTGATAGGGACCCATAGAGCACTGAAGGCGTCAGGTGCGATCTGAGCACGCTCCATAAGCCTCTGCGAGGGAGTACTCCAATCAGTGAGACCCACTGGGAGAAAATAATTATAATAATTAGTGGACAAAGCATCAGTGCTCCCTCGGGGCCAGGAATGGCAGCGGCCCAGTCGGACTTGTCGCCCTTTGAGTGGCTTGCTAGGAACCCCAGTGAAAATGACGCAAGAGCTCGTCTTGCCTTCCAGGAGGCCCAGCTTGACCGTGGCTGTGATCCGATGCTCTCGCCCCATGTGAGCCCCCCCCCCCCCCCCCAAAGCATCAGACTATGGCCCTGTTGCCTGATAATCACATGGGTCCTTCTTGAGTAACACACCTAATAACAAATGTCCCTGATTTAAATGGCATGTAATGGTAAAAGGTAATGGGGGGGGTGCGGGGGGCAGAGGTCATTGCTAATGTGAAAATGAATTTTCACACAAACTCCCTTATACAAGTTCAGGTAGGAGCAGTATGGAGAGGCAAAGGGATAAATCTGTGTGCTGCCCCCACCATGATTGTAGTGACGGTCCCCCTCCAGCCGGGTTCACTCATGCTACTCCACTTCCCGTGTTTGCCTAATGACCATGGAGTGACGGACAGCCGTCCCATGCCTTGCTGTTCTAATCGCTAGCTGCCATACTGGGCCCTGGCAACGTGAAACGGTGTAGCTTGACCCGGTAATGGGGATGAGGGGGCCAGCGGGGGCTCAGAGCATCGGTAACATCAGCCAGCATTGTCCATGTGTCTGTCCCCAGAGGGGTGGAGACTGTATTATAATGGATGTCTGCAGCTGTAACCTTGAAGGTTAAATTTACATCTCATCTATTCTTCCCCGTCTAGACTGTATCAGGATTAACTGTACCTCCAGTAAGTGGCAATTCACATTCTTTTTTTCTAATGCTCTCTTTCAACCTGCTGTATGTGTTCGTGTGTGTAGCCCATTCGCGCAAGTCGTACCGTTACCTGGGAAACATATCGGGACATCCCATATCTATGGCCGGTTTGAGATTACGATGCGACGCACGTGCGCAGGCGACAAAGATTTCTACGGTGAAACTTGGGTGTGAAAAATCCCGGTGCCGAATGGGAACAGGGTGGCCGTAATTCCTCATTTTGCGATGAAATAAATGAAAGGAAGGTTTAAGGCCTCTGATTTCCACATGCTAGTAACCTTTGTGGGTGTGAGTCTTTGGGGTTAATGAAATATGCAAACATCACTGAAGATTCTTCCCACCCAGTTTTTTATCCTCCCTTTTCTGACTGTCTGTCTGAAAGTGTCAAACTCAAAGTGCCCTTTAACAAGCGCATGCTTCAGGACGCGAGGGACTTTCAAAAATGCACGTCTCGCGGCTCTCATTTCCACCTCACTGCGCGACACTCGACGAGGCCTCTCCAAACAGAAAGGAAAGGCGGACTGTGATTGTTTTTTTCCTCTTTTTCTCATTAACTTAAGAATGAGCGATTGGTGGGGGTGGGGCTGGGGCTGTCGTGGGGGCGGTGGAGGGGGCGCTCACCTCGCCGTAGGGTTGCGTCGCTGTGTCACGGGGAGAAATTCTTCCTGCGTACATTATTTATGAGCAGAGATGAATTAAAGATGACCTCTCTAAAGCTGCAAAATAGCTCCTTCCATCTTTTTTATTTGTTTACTGCGCCTGTGAACGATTCTGTTAGGTTTGCCAACGACCCGAAGGGATCGTGATGTTCAGTCTGCCACGCTCTCCCTCACGGCCGTGTCACATCAAGGAGGGTTCTGATCTGCACACCCTCACAAATGGGGGGGGGGGGGGGGGAGGGGTCACCCCATTCATAGCTCCGCATGGTAAACCGAAACAGCACCCACGCAGGGCCACATGTGTGAGAACATTGAAAGACTTCGGCATAAGGTGCCCTGACAGAACTATAGACTTCTTAACTCCTGAACGAATGTCTAGAACCTTTATTGCGTGGTTTCACGATCTCTCTGCCTAAGGAGAGGCATGTACGGTTCAGTGTCAACTGCTGTGCATTTAGAGGACTAAGCTGGGGTTACCATGGCAAACAACACAGAGTTTCCTCCAGTAGCAGAAGGATTCCACTGTCTAACTGCAGCATCAGGGTCAGCAAGTCCAGGTCCCTCCTCATTTGAGCCTGAATCTCGCATCCATGGTAATAGCATCAGAGCCTGTCAGACGCACCACCTTTCAGACATTTCTCAACACTCCTTTGCCTCTTTCGACACTGGGTGAGTATTTCAAAGACCCATGGAAGAAGAGAGGGGGTATGTGGAGATTGAGAGAAGACAGGTAAACTCTTTTATTTTAATCGTCAGCAATTCTGTACATCTTAGCTGGTATAAAGGAATCCAAATAGTTTTAAATTCCCTTAAAGCAGCATTCAGTATTAAACATCAAAATAGCACTACACATTTTTCTCCCTGAATAATTAAATATACTCATATCATATCTTATTGAAGAACAGTATGGCGTTACACGAAAAAATGAACATTGAGTGAATATCCTGCCAAAACTCTGACAAATACATGAAGTGAAGAAGGGCTCACACAAAGAGAAGCCAGTGTCTAGATAGCTGATGTGATGGAGGAACGGCGTGTCGACTTAATGCATGTTTCGGAGGCGGGGCTCACGTGCTGCATTCTGACATCTTTATGCACCTTGCAGCTTGCATTATAATTATGCAGTGGCACTCAGATATCCCACGGCCTGTCTGCAACAGGGAGACATGCCAGTGCCATGCTAATCGCATTTGTGATGCTAATTCTGTTGTGGATCAGAGGTGTGTGGGCCCTCCCCCTGTAAACTGGGTGGGCACAGGCATTCGGGGACGCCGTCCTTCCTCGTCCAGGATGACGGGTGCTCCCTGGCCCACTCCCTTGAGTGATCTAGGCACTGTGGTCTCCAGGGAAGGGGGCAGTTGCTTGTGACCTTACGGGCTGCCAGGTGTGCATGATAAAATAAAAGGTTCAGGGTGTGCTTATGGTTTCCTTTACTTCTTCCCACATTCAGAGTAAAAAATAATCTAATGTTAAGCCAAGTGAGTATCTGAATGTACTCCCCAATCCCCTGTGCCTGTAGTGTCAAGTTAAATGCGTAGCTGTATGTATTCCCCAGTCCCCTATGCTTGTAGTGTTAAACTAAATACGTAGCTGAATGGAATCCCCTGTACCTGTAGCGCTAAGCTAAGTATGTGGCTAAATGTATTCCCCAGTCCCCTGTGCTTGTAGCATTAAGAAAAGGGTAGGCATGTAACGATGAATCACGAATCGGTTAAAAATGTATGACGATTTAAACCGGCGGATGTGGATAATGAATCGCTACTTTAGGAGTACTTCACTGTACTTTACTTAACAGAAAAACTGGTCTAATATACGTTTGATTAAACGACATCACTTCGACATCAGATGAATCACTGCGTATTCACGTCGATGTTAGTTTTTGGTTTTGACCGAATGTGAGAAGGCTAGCGAATTTGAAATAGAGGACACACCCCCCCCATCTTAAATTGGCGGTGTGGCAGCATTTTAGCTTTCCGGTAATCATAAACACGGATAAGACAGAAACTGCGTGCAAACATTGTAAAAGACTGATAACATAAACAAATAGCACAACGAACATGCTTCAGCATGTCCACCGGCACCGCAGTGAGCTCAATTCACCATCGCCAGAGCAAAGATTATTAAAAGGGCAAACCACGCTAAAAAACTGCACATGAAGGCCTTAGTTCATTTGGTAACACTTTATATTAAGTGCACCTTCATAATGCATTCATAAATCATTAATAAGCAGCATTCAAGTACACTTTAACATCGTAACATCCCTTAACAGCTTTAATATACATTAATAACAAACATTACATGATTATATAATTTAAATGCTTGTTATTTTATAATATTTGATATTAATGTACATTACAGCTGTTTAGGGATGTTAGGATGTAAAGGTATACATGCATGATGTTTATGAATAATTTCTGAAAATTTAATGAATACATTATGAAGGTGTATGAACGTTTTATGAATGCAGTATAAAAGCATTATGAAGGTGCAGTTAATGTAAAGCGTTACCGTTTATATGAAGATTTTTTTGTATTTATTTTGTTTTGGGTTTTTTTTTTCAACAGAATTTTATTCAATTTCAGTTGCTCCATTAAGAAGACACATTTTGCACATTTATAAAGATAATAGAATATTTTTTTATAAATTTGTCTGCAGTTCATTCTCTTAAAAATTCGTGAGAAAATCGTATCATAACTCAGAATCATGAATCGTATCGAATCGTGAGTTGAGTGTATCGTTACATCCCTAGAAAAGGGTATAGCTGAATGTACGCCCCAGGTCCCTGTGTAGGGTTGCCCTTATATGGGACAGTCCTGTATAATGTGGGACACCACAGTTTATTTTTCGATATGGGCAATTCTGTATTACAAGGGAAAAGTGGCAACCCTACCCCTGTGCCTGTAGTATTAAGTTAAGAGTAACTGGATGTACTCCACAGACACCTGTGCCTGTAGCATTAAGCTAAGAGTGTAATTTGAATGTACTCCACAGACCCCTGTGCCTTTAGCATTAAGCTAATAGTGTAATTTGAATGTACTCCCCAGCTAAGACTGTGGTTAGGTCTTCTCTTTTAGCATCTGTTTTTTTTCCAAGGCTAGCTTTTGTTTATTCATTCCTCTGGATTATTATACCTGTACCTGTTCTGTCTGGATGATAGTTAAAGTTTTGACGTGAATCTCCCGGCCGATGTCAAATCCCCCAGATGGAACCATCCTGCTTCGGGGCACCATTATGGATGCTGGGGTCTGAACGGGGCCACCTGTGCAGCAGGGAACCCCAGGCATAATTACACTGCCGTGCTCTGTGGGTGAGGAAAACGTGGAAGGTGCCAGACAGAGACGGAGAGGTGCCAGACTTAGATGGTAGGGAGCAAAATAAAGAGGAACAGAGGAACCGTAAAAAGCAGCCGACACGACCGGAGCCTGTAAATGAGCTCTCAGCTACCAGTCGGCAAGAGCTCCGCCCCGTGTTGAGCCAGCCCGAGCACTGTTTGGGTTCCTGATTCATGGAGCTCACAGCCTCCCCAGTACTGACTTCACTGAATTTGGGTGCATACATTATAGAGCTGACATCATCTTCAGTACTGAGTTTAATTTGCTAACATTGTGTTTGTGTAATAACACTGATAAGGCAGTGGTCAGACTGAATGGTGACTTGTATGTTGCTTAAGCAGAGATAGCTGGAGAGTGTTTACCTTTCTGGTGCTTCAGCGGCCACCACTGGAGGGGGTCCAGGGGCTGATCCTCCCAAGAATGATTTTGCCATGAAAGAACCAGCTCGTTGAAACTGCTGTGAAATGGGACCCTGAGGTCATGGTTCAGACACATACTGGGCCTTCACGTCCCTGTTTATTTTTGTGGATTTTATTTCAATGTCCGGTATTGTTAGAGACGACAGTGATGTACTATGTAGCATGAAGTAACACGCCCTGTCAAACCACATGTGGATGAGGGGCCTTGGCCGAAGAGCCGGAGAATTACCACTGTTGTTGTTCACATAAATAAATCATACAAATGGGTTTATGTTCCGGATCCCAGTGGCTTTTCCTCTATCCCTTAGTAAATGTGAATCAGAAAAGAACAAATCCCCCAACTCCGGACAGACTCCACGGTATCTGTCCCCAGTCCCAGATCGTTATTTTAGTTTGTGATCGGCCCATCCGTTGGAGCAGTGGATCATTTGCCTTCTATTCTCATCTGCATTTTCCATGAGCTGGAGTCCCGGAGGTCAGTCAAGCATCCTTGAAAGTTCGGATCAATTCTGGCTTTTTACTTTTTTTTTCACCTCTAGGTCCATCCTTCAGTCCTTTTGGCCCAGTTGGCTGACTTGCGAAATTGTGCTCTGGAAGACCTGATAACTCCCACATTCGATGGTCAGAGCACTTGCACACATACACCTGGACAGCCATTTGCATTCATGCTCTAATGACAGTGGAGATATCAAGGGGGGGTACCAGGTTGAACCAAGAGCTTTGCTGTTGTGGGAGAAGGGGAACCTCAGTATCTAAAGTAGGGTTCTCCATTTCTGGTCTTGTAGGGCCATTCTGCAACACAGTTTGCAGATTTCCCTGCTCAAATACACGTACTAACCCTGGCAATTAACTTATGAGCTGAATATGGTGTGTTTGAGCAGGAAAATCTGCAAACTGTCCTGCAGACCCAAATTGGGGAACCCTGGTTTGAAACTTATGTCAGCTGTTATATTGTCACTCTCTAACTCACTAACTATATTATTGATGTAAGACTGACTGTATAATTTTAACATTGCCGCACTTGTACTTCCTGTGAAATGAGTGTGGCCGTGTGGCTGCACAGCGCACGCCTGAAATATCTCGCCATGGCGCAGCTCGTTGACAGGCATGGCAAGGCCAGTAGCCGCGGTCACCACGGGTACCGTCGTGACGTCTTTCAGAGCCGGAGCCTGTGGGGAGTCAGAGCTGCGGAGGCCAGGCTCTGACGCACTGGAAAGAGTCAAAAAAAAAAAAAACATCACAGTCCGTGTTTCCTCTCTCTGCGAAGATGCCTTTACCTCTCAGTGGTAACTCTTAACACATCTGCATGCTCACGTCGAGTTCAGAAGGACCTCACAGAAGGCGCGACAGCAGGGAGCAGCCAGTTTGCGTTTAAACAAATAAAAATAACCCGTTTGGGCATAGTGTGTTAGAAACTGGGATGCTTGACACAAACGCATAAGCTGCTCCTCCTTTCTCGGCTCCAGAAACGTTTATGGTCAACTGTCTCCCTCTTGTGGCGAAGTAAAATCATTACATTTCAATAAATAAAAAGAATAGGAATAAGAACATTATTAGACAATTTATTGCCTTCAACATTTAAGCATCAGAAACATCAAGTAACATGCATTAATGCCAATCCTTTGGCGAAAGTTTATTAGGTTGCATTGAAATTTAAGGTATGATCCATCTATATAATAGTGCTTTAAATTCACCTTCAGGTCTCAGTGGATATGTACAGCCGAAAGTTCCCAATGAACGCATGCTAATTTCATATATGCTGACTGACTGATTGATTAATGGACTTTGGTTGGTCAGCCTTGTTTATCCCCATAGATGTGAGACCTGAGTATATGATTTTTCCCACCGCAGTCATACATCTGGGAGATTGCTAAAAGTGCCGAGGAAGGATTTGCTATCCTCGGCGCTAAGGTAGTGCCGTCCTGGAAAATCTCCTGGAAAGTGCTAACAGCAGCAGCCTGGGGAAAGGAGCTGAGCCATGGCTCTGTGAGCTTGTGACGAGCATTTCCATTTCTCCACCACAGAGGAATGGGCTGGGTTGAGGGGAGGGGTCTTAACCACCTTTATTTCTCAGACATGCCTTAATTCCAGTGTGCGAAGGTGGTCAAAAGATTAGGAGGAGGAGATTATGATATCTGTGGGATGTGTTTCTGTTTAGCTTATCAACTGGAGTTGGACTTGTTAATTCTAAGCGACTCCCTTATCGTGATGGGAAGCGTGTCACAGATTTGCACCACGGTTTCGTTACCGTAGTGGCCCGCAGTTTAAGTAGTGTTTTTTAAGTCTTTATTTTTTTGGTTCAGTTCATTTCCACTAAATGATGCAGCAGGAATGTCTGTTTTGGTAGGGGGGGGGGGGGGGGGTTTGCTGCGGTCCTTTCTCTGTGCGCTCACGGCCCAGGCCCCCGCGGAGCTGTGCGTTAACCGCTCTCTGGACTGTCCTGCAGGCAAGGGTCCGGAGACCATTTTTGCCGGCTATAATCTGAATGATAACGAGTGGCACACGGTTCGTGTGGTCAGAAGGGGGAAGAGCCTGAAGCTGACCGTGGATGAGCTGCAGCCCGTGGAAGGTACTCCCGCCTCCTCCGTCACTGCTGACTGCCCCTCGCCCCTGCAGCTTTTCTCTTTCAGGGCCGGTACGGTGGCGTGATGCTCGTCCTCATGGCTTTCAGCCTGGCATCTCCAGGCCATCGATGTGTCAGATCAGTGTGTATTTCAAAACAAGGGGAGAGAAAGCAGTGTGAATCAGAAGGAGAGAGATACTATGAAACATTATGAAGGTGGAGGCCAGTTTAAAAGCTCTTTACTAATACTTTGTGCTGCCATCTAGTAGTTAGGAATTGAGTTCACTTGCCTCAAATGCAGCTGAGGTATTTTTGTCGATCTTTTCTGAAGTGCGGCTTTAGTACCCTCCAGAATTCCAGCAGGATCTCCCTGTATCAGTGTAGGAATGTCTCAGGCACCGTGTCGGGCACCACCTTCCTGAAATGGCTGCTCAGGGTTTGAGAAGGTCCCTTTGATATCCATGCTGGCTTTGAGAATGCTTGTTATTGACTTCAGTCTTACATCTGTTCTGCGAGTGACTGTTACTTCCCCCCTCCCTTCCATCCACCCAAGCTCAAATGGCAGGTGACCACACACAGCTGGAGTTCCACAACATCGAAACGGGGATTGTGACAGAGAAGCGTCATATGTCCACGGTGCCGTCCAACTTCATCGGACACTTGCAGAGCCTGACCTTCAATGGAATGGCCTACATCGACCTCTGCAAGAATGGCGACATCGACTACTGCGAGCTCAATGCCATGATTGGCTTCAAGAACATCATCGCCGATCCCGTGACCTTCAAGTCTCGCTCCAGCTACGTGTCGCTGACCACTCTTCAGGCCTACTACACCATGCACCTCTTCTTCCAGTTCAAGACCACCTCCTCCGACGGCCTCATTCTATATAACAGTGGGGATGGCAACGACTTCATCGTGGTGGAGCTGGTTAAGGGGTAGGTGGGACTTGCAGAGGGGTTTCTTTTCGAGTGCAGTCCTAACAGCCATGAAGCTTACACCATCAAGGCAGTTAAGACGTTGAGTTGTCACTGGGCAGGGCCTTACTTTCTGATGAATCAATTAAATGAGTTCTGGCAAAGGCCCTGCACAAAATAGGATAGAAACAGTATACCTGTATACTTTGTTTCAAGTAGATTTGTGAGGGGTAAATGGGCGTGATGACAGCTTCCAGGGTGAGGGTTGAAATTTATGCTTGTCATTGGTCAATGAGACCCTTTAGCCAACATGTTTATGGGCATGACTGGTGACAGGTACCTGCATTATGTGTGGGACCTTGGAAACGGACCAAGCCTCATCAAGGGGAATTCCAACAAGCCACTCAACGACAACCACTGGCACAACGTGATGATCTCCCGTGATGCCAACAACTTGCACACAGTCAAGATTGACACCAAGGTCACCACACAGATCTCATCAGGGGCGAAGAACCTCGACCTGAAAGGTACGTGGGAGATCCTCTCACTTATGGGGGGAAAGGGGACATTAACCCTCTGGGGACGAGTGCTTCGTTGGCGGTGCAGCGTACTTTTCGCATCTATTTCAGTTTATTTCTCACTGAAATCTTAATGTAGAATCATGAAATAAATGCTGACTAAATCCGTAATCTGTCTTCTTTTCAAAACATCAAGTGTCAGAAGTATTAGATTAAATCGGCTGAAAAGTAAACCATGTCACCTTCTTTGTTTTACCTACATGGGGGGCGTGTAGCGCCGCCCTCACCTGAAGATCGCTATTCGCATTATAAATAGCTGCATTACTGCGTATTCTAATCAGATTTGCATGGTAATTTGATGAACAATGCAGCAGTAAAACACGATCCAGATACATCCCCACCAGCGCCATAAAGGGCGGAGGGGGTGTGGCCAGGTGTGAATGGCTCATGCATACACATGAAAGCTGCTACATATTCAATGGAAGGAGCCCAGAAATAGTGACATGATTTAGCTTTTTCTTATTTATCCAACTGAATGTTGCAACCACACCATTTAGTCATCTTCATGTAGCCAAGACTACAAGACAGCCAAGATATCTGGGATCAAATCAAACTGCCACCATTGCTTACTATGTGCTTTTATAATGTTTCTGCAAGTGTTCAAAACTGCATTTTGCAATGTCTATACTTTGATGTAAAATTACAAACTTACCATAAATCTGACATATTTACAATATACATTAAAATAAAGATGAGTGTAATGGCAAAACAAATATCAATCCATCCATCCATCCATTTTCCAAACCCCTTTATCCTACTGGGTTGCGGGGGTCCGGAGCCTATCCTAGCAATGGGCACGAGGCAGGGAACAACCCAGGATGGGGGGCCAGCCCATCGCAGGGTACACTCACACACCATTCACTCTCACATGTATTCCTACGGGCAATTTAGCAAGTCCAATTATCTTCAGCAAATCTTTGGACTGTGGGGGGAAACCGGAGTACCCGGAGGAAACCCCACGACGACATGGGGAGAACATGCAAACTCGACACACATGTGACCCAGGCGGAGACTCGAACCCGGTTCCCAGAGGTGTGAGGCAACAGTGCTAACCACTGCACCACCATGCCACTCCCAAAACAAATATATGAGAAATAATTTATTTGCCATGAATTAAGTTTATGATATTTGAAGAAATGTGTGATCATGCCCCAGTCAGTGAATGTGTGTTTCCTACCCCTTAGACCCCAGAGGGTTAATACTGGAAGTGTGGACAAAGTACTGTAAAGCCGAAGTGCGCTAACCATATTAGTGAGGCCCCATCTACGGGGGGAACTGAACTCTATGGCAAAAGCAGGTCTGAAGGAAAGTTGGGTGACAGGGAAAGTTGTTAGGCCTGGCTTTTATATGAGCTGAGGCTGGCGGGGCCCATCTGACAGTCAGGCAGCACCAGGGTGATGGTTTCACCTTACCTTTACACTTAATGGATGCTGACTGCTGGCACACAAAGACGCGTAGCCCTCCAGTGCCAGGGCCTCGATGGGGAAGGTGAGGCTTTCATGTAAGAGGGAGCCGCAATCATTAGGGGTGTTTCTGGGGGAGAGATACTGTCACATCTTAGATTTTTCCTCGTTTTCACTGGAAAGCTGCATTATGAAATCAAGTCGGGCCACACTAAGTTACGGTTAAACAGTCGTGGGTGCCATGGTCATCACAATGCAGTTTCCCATCAAGAAGTGCTGAACATGATTTGAAGGATCCAGAGGCTGTATCATTCCCTCATCTATTCTGACTAAAATCACTTATTTTTTTCTCCACCACAAGGGGGCAGTAGCGCCACATGTTTTTTTACTCACCCTCAGAGAGCTGGGATAAAATGCGTGTCTAGCATCCTTCTCCATATGTGTCTCCTGCCCCAGGCGACCTGTACATCGGAGGGCTGGCCAAGGAGATGTACAGGGACCTGCCCAAGCTGGTGCATGCCAAAGACGGCTTCCAGGGGTGCCTGGCTTCGGTGGACCTGAACGGGCGCCTGCCGGACCTGATGTCAGACGCCCTGGCTTGCGTAGGGCAGATCGAGAGGGGGTGTGAAGGTGAGAAAGGGCGGCCTCCAGCCTTTGAGTCTGACCCTGCCTTGTACCAGGTGCTCCTGCCCCCCACCCCCGTCCTGGTCCTCATTGCCATGATGTGCCCTGGTGCAGCACCTCACCTGCCAGGGAGTGTGCCTTTAATCGTGTGTCAAATGTCGGACAGAGGAAATGTGTTTGTGTGCCTTTGTGTGACTGTCACGGATTATTAGGTAATGTGTTATCATCCTGCTGTAGGCTGTAGTGGTAGGAGTACAGTGCCAGCTAAGTGCTGGTTTATCTGAAATGTGAACTGTCTGGATGTCCTGTGTTTTTATACCATCATTTTATACTTTTTCACTTCTGTGTTTCTGCATAGACCAGAACATTCCTCGTTTTCGTCATAGGGGCTTACCAATGACTCTTAAATCAAGTAATGGACGTTATTAAACTTCAGCTGCACAGTGAGATAGGGAGTGGACCGGATAGCATCCAGACAAATCGCCAGCACTCCCATGGCCCCCCAGCTCCACTCAGCCATGTGTTCAGTCACATGATGAGTGATCAACCTTCCCATAGGTCCTGGCACAGCACAGTTATTTGAAGTACCGTTCGCCAAATGACATCTAGGAAATCGAGCGCCTAAAATCAATAAATAAAACATAAGTTACAATTCCACCGTATTATCCGGATTCCATTTCTTTACAATCGAATTACGTCTGTTTGCGCATCGGTATTATTAGTGTTCTTCTCCGTTTCATATGCGTTTGACTTTGTATTTATGAATGCCAGATGAATCGGGCTGTTTGCCAGCAACGGACCTTGTGAATTATGCATGATGTTTTTGTTGCATGTGTTGAATTATTATTCTGTTTGAATTGCATGCACAATAACCATTTTTTTTTTTGTCATGATCATTTTCGTGGTTTTAATTTCATGTGTTTCACTGCGTCAGGTCCAATTTCAGGTCCTTATTTGTTGTGAAAAGCTACAAATGCCCCACCTCACCCCACCCCCTCAACATCTCCTTTTATAATGAAACTCGTAACTCTTTGTTAGACTGTTGGCTTTCGTTCTTTCCCTCGACGACGTCGTGTGCCGGTGTCTGGGCTCATTGTCATTGGTGTCATTGCCACCATCATCGCCTCTGACTCATTGTCTGTTCAGATGTTTCTAGGTGTTGTAGTTTTTAAAATTCTTTAAATGTACAAGTTTTTCATTGTTAAGGTTTTTGTTTTTACTTGTTTTTTTTTTGTTTACATGCTCAACTCGTGCGACACGAGTACAGTCCCCCAAAGCTACAAATTGTCCCATCTGCCATTCACTCCTCCTCCCACCTCTCATGCTACAGTAGCACATTTATCTTGTTTTCTTCTGTCTTCCTCTTCTTCCTCCTCTTTTCCCCGTTTCATTACTTCCTCTCTGCTCAGCTCTTCCTGTCTCTTTCTCTCTCTCTCTCTCTCTCTCTCTCTCTCTCTCTCTCTCTCTCCCTCCCTCTTTCCGTATGATTTGATGCAAACCGCTGACATTTCAGTGCTTTACTAACATTTGATATATTTTGCCTTCTTTTCCTTCTTTTTCCTTTCATTTTGCTGACAAAAGTCTCTGTGATGAAAGCTGGCTTGCAAGGTAGATAGCCGCCCGGCCTGCTGGCCTCTAATCCTGCTTCCCGCTCACACACTCGTTTCTGCAACGAAGATTCGCAGTTAAATCTGTGTGGAAGTCACTCTTATCACCTGCTAAATGAATGTCTTGCTGAGGCGTGGTGAATGCCGGCGCGTGACGACTGTCTCGTGTCGGTGTCCGGGGTGGGATGGGGTGGGGGGGATAGCCTTCAGGGCCCCCCCTCACCATGGTCACCTTGGTGTCCCCCTGCTTATTTTTCCCTGTCTTCCATCCACATCTGTTGCCCCTTCCTTGCACAACTCCAGTTCTGGTCTCTATCTTTCACGGCACGCTTTCTGTTTGGCTGTCAGCCGCATGCCGTGTCCGCTCCGACTTGAAGCACCACCTCTACAGAGCCCCCCTCCCCCCCCCCCCCATTTGTTTATGTAGACACCCGTTGGCGAGCCCATGTCGTCAGTTTAAAAGCATTCCTGCTAGATGAGTATGCTGCTTACGTCAGTCCTAATAATAAAAAAATCAGATGCTATTGAGGCAGTAAAAACGTATGTGTGGAATGACTTCAGCTGTTTGAAGTTCTGCTTGGACAGAGATTACTGTGGAATGTGACTCATTCCTGAGCAACATATATAACAAGTCAGCAGTTAAACTCTTTCCGTTCACGTGTTCTGCTTTGTACCACCCAACGTGGAAGCTGTTCTATTAATGAACCCATGATGCAGGCTCCATATTAATATGAATAATCCATCCATTCATCTTTGAATTGTTTATATATGGAGTGGGCTTATCTCATGCGGCATAGGGCATAAGGCAGGGAGGGAAGGAAGCCCACACACCCAGGGTACAAAATAATAATAATAATAATAATAATTAATGGTCAGTCTCCAGTGTGGCTGGAACCTGATTGGATTTGGGATTGGGATTGGATTTCATTTCGTGTATTTAGATCTCCCAACACATCAGATACTGATAATGCCCTCAAGATGGACGATGACGTCCACACTAGTACACGTTCATCCCACCACCATTCAGACATGAACTGTGGGCAGCTAATACCGATTGCTGGAGAAGAGGTTGGGTCCTGTGAACCACCTATTTTTTTGGAATGACCATCAGCCAATGACAGCACTGCACCGCTTCTGGTGCCCTTATGGAAAGATATCGGCCAATGTGGAGTCAGCTCTAGGGAGAGTTTGCTGTACAGGACGATGCCTATTGTCAGCATTACCACAGTTATTAGAAGAGAAAGTGCATCCCTGTGGGATTGGGCACACAGGAGAGTGATGGTGTCCATCATTCTGTCTTGGCGTGGTCCCTGGTCGTTGGTCTTGCTCCTCTTCACAGGTTCCTCCAGATACTACTTTTCCAAGATCATGAGGGAGAGTTGAGTGGAAGTTAGTTGGGATGAACAGGCCTGTGCACAAATCTGCCAAAAAAGAAAAAAACTAACAGCATTAAACATTTATCACTAATAAAAATAATGAAAGAAAATATATGTACTATTTAAACCTGGTTAAACCATTTATAAACAGGAGATTCCTGATTTGTCTGTTCTAAGTGTGTGTGTGTGTGGAGTGTGACTGTGTCCATGTTGTGGGGGGGGGGTGTGGTTTGGAAATGGGGGTGCAGTGTGGATAGATGTGAGTTGAGGCCACAGCCCAAGTCCTGCAGAAATGACAACAAAAGCAAACAATCTCTCTTGTGTTGAGGAGTGAAGCCTTGGGCTCTTCACACTGAGCGTGTGGAACCCAGGGGCGGCCCGGCGCTCCTCGGGGTGCATGGGGCTTGCACGCGTGCGTGTGTGTTCACGTGCATGTGTTCACCACGTCGGTCAGAGCTCACTCTGTGTGTCTGCTGTGCGTCTGCTCATGGCTGCCCTCAGGTGTGTGATTTTGAACACTGAAGCCTGTCCAAAACACTATGAGTCTGTGAAGCCGCCCACCCCCCACCCCCGAAACTCATCGTACACTGTATCTCTTGGTGTGGTGTCGAGCTACAGTGACAGGATCTGTGGCATTGTCAGGTCTGATGTTGAGAGGATTTCAGCTGAAGCTGAGGTGTCACTGTGGGCTGGGCTTAAGGGGGGCTTTAGGGGGGCTCTCAAATACCAGTGAATGATCCCGGTTCCTCCTCCTTTCCCCAACTAGGCCCTAGCACGACCTGCCAGGAGGACTCCTGTGCCAACCAGGGCGTCTGCCTGCAGCAGTGGGAGGGCTTCACCTGCGACTGCAGCATGACCTCCTTCGGAGGGCCGCTCTGCAACGACGGTGAGTCACACATCACTTCCTGTTCGCCACTGTGACACTGCAGTATGCTGATGTTTTCCTTATTGGACAAAAAGCATATTGAGTATAAAATTTTCTTAATTGTTTTGCTGTTCACACAATGGTTTTATGGAGATGGACGAAGATGCATTAGTGTGGCCCCTCTACCGCCTTTGTTGTTATTTTCAACATTATATATTGTATATAAACTGTTTGGCACATTGCATTCAGCCTCAGTTTTCTTAGGAAATTTTCCTTCAAAGTCACGTGTAAAGGTAAGTATCGTGATACTGTTTTTGCCGCCTAAGAGAGCCCGTACTTTCCTCGCATCCGTCTCTTTCCATCGCCATGTGCCCTCGCCTTATGGTTCTTGCAATGATCCCACCCAGCCCCCCTAAGGGCCGCCGGAATCCTTCATCGGCTTCACCCCCCTTTGCACCTTTTCCCCATGTGACTCCATGTACCAGATGGTAACGAGCTGAAAGGTTTCTCTGCCTCTAAATCTCAGGCCGTGTGATTTTAAAGTGTGAATTGGGGGGGGGGGGGCTGATAACATGACTGCTACTTAAGAAACAGTATATTGTTATTCCTCTCTGAGCATCAGGGCTTTCGTATGGAAAAGGTAAATATAAGACTGCAGGCACTGTGCTGCCAGGTGCGGATAATTCACACAGATGTCCCTTCGTGTTCAGTGGTGCCGGAGTTGACAGGAAGGCACGCAGCCGCGCTGATCAAGGCATCACGGCAGGTGTTAGCACCAAAGCCCGCCACAGAGCTTTATTTAGAATGGCCAGCTGTACACCACAGTTAGCACCAGAGGGCACTATAGAGACAGTTTTTTGATGTGGCTGCCTCTTAAACGCAGACTGCAGAGATTTGATTCATTGCTTTTTAATATCACATTGAATCCGATATTTGCGCGGTTAAATATATGCGTGCCGGCAGGGTTAATTAGGTTATGATTCGTGGATTTTCTCTTTTCAAAGCCACAGAGATGTGTCTGGGACTGACGACGGATGTTTCCTTGCACCCTAAAAATAAGTTAGTATTATATTAGTGATGTTTTTTGTCTGTAATTCAGTACAGCTGAAATTTTTGTATTATAGCCAGAGCTATAATATGAATACATGTAGATGATTCCGTGTAGCACCGTCGGTGTGGTAAAAAGGCTGCAGGAAGGATTCGCCTTGTCTGCACATCGGTCTCTCGTTTGAGCTGCGTGAGCGACGGCGCGACAAACTGGCACAGTGACCTTTCCCCCCGCATCGCTGCTCTGTTTCTCGGTATGTCAGCCACGTATCTCTCACCAAAATGAGGGGTCCGTTGTAGACCCTGATGGGTTGCCTGGCTGCATGCACTGCCCTTTAATAAGGGGAATTCAGTGCACAGTTTGTGTGGCGGTGTGATGTGGCTGTAATGTGAAGAAGGAGGTGCACGGTGCCAGAGGTCCGGGAGACCTCGAGACCAGGCCGGAGCTGCATGGGGGAGGGCAGTGGATGGTGCAGGGAGGAAAAAAGGAACAAGTGAGGGAGGGGGAGAGAGAGAGAGAGAGTTTTTGGCTGTTCTTTCTGTTCATTAAGCATTGTGAATGTGTGGTTCACAGCCATACATCTTAAAGGAAGCCTCCTAGCCGTAATTGGAGACCTTCATCCCACAGTGAGGAGGGGACCTGCACTCTTGTGGCAGACTGGCATTACTCATGGCTAACAAGCCCAAGTGTCCCTTATTATCCTCCTTATTTATTTATTTATGGCTTCCCCTCCCCCCAGCCCAGTGCGCCGGCTGAACCAGACCCTCCGAATAGTGCCGCTGAGATGAATGTACTTTCTCGTGCAAATGTGCGTCGGGGAAGTTTGATCGTTATCCTGCCCAATGAGGAAGAGCCATAATGCGCCGATTGGACAAATAAATAAATATCTGGCCCCGGAGTG
The DNA here is from genome assembly GCF_023856365.1 of Brienomyrus brachyistius. Classification (NCBI taxonomy): domain Eukaryota; kingdom Metazoa; phylum Chordata; class Actinopteri; order Osteoglossiformes; family Mormyridae; genus Brienomyrus; species Brienomyrus brachyistius. Next base: position 20,568,083 of record NC_064535.1, read on the forward strand.
GCCACTCTGTGCCCGTGACGTGTGCCGCGATGAGGGAGTGCTGCAAATGCTAATGTATTCTGGATCCTCGTCTGCCGCGCTGATAAGCCGCCTGCCTACCTTTGTTCCTGGGAAACACACTGACAGGTTCTGGCTCCATTGCTCCCGCAGGCCACCATAACTGAGGGAACTCTCCATTCTTGGAGAGCGGCAGTTTATCGTGAACCCCTCCCCCACCGCCACATTGTGACCCCTCGTCCCCCCACGGCTCACGCAGAGGGGTTATCGTGAACCATGACCAGCCGGTGAACCCGGATCCTGAAGCGGGCCTTGGTCAAGCCGCGCTCTTGCATCTCCTTTTACACCTTTTGGGCTTCAAAATGCTCTCAGGATGTGGATGATTATTCCCAGAGTCATGTGATCCTACACAGCAGTGTGCTGTTGTCTTACTTTATATTTACAGAGTGTGTTTGGCAATACATGAAACAAAAGTATCCAGGTGTGTTTGAGGCGTTTTACTTGTTTGTTAGCTTCCATGTGCCTGTGGTTTAGTCCCGGCCTGGTTAGCGTTGTTAGCGGGGTCGACCCTTGCGGAGCGCCTGAGGCAGACCGGGCTCTCCTGCTGTCACTCTGGCGGTGTCGGGACACCTCTACATTCCCTGTGAGCTCCTGGAGTGTGACTCCCTGTTTCACGGGCCCCCGGTCCTTGTCAGCCCAGGGTCTCGGTGTTCCTGCCTGACAGTGTTAGTGGTGTCAGCTCGGAGGGGTACGTGACATAGTTTGCTTCAGCTGAACCGTTATCCCGCAATGGCAAGGTGCTTGGCTACATGCCTTAGTGCTCACCCCACTATTTTATTATTTTTTTTAAATAGCCCTTCAACCCCCCACCCCGCCACCCCCCAGACATGGTACCCTACTATCTGCTTGTACTGGCACTGCAGCGCCCCCTTGATTTGTACGGTGTAAACAGGCTTACGGCATTTGTTCCAGTGCCTGGCAGGAGCCTGGTTGGGGTAAGGGCCCTCCCTGCTTACCTCACAGCACCGACCCTCCTGGGTGGTGGGAACCTGCTCACTTTAAATATAAAACCCTACCTCATCCCTCAGCCCTTTCCTTATAAAGTCACCCCCCCCAGACCCATCTGTCTCTGTAGTGCTGCTGTCCACTGGGCAAGTTCATAGAAAAAGGTAAAGAAGAGTGAAAAGAGCCATCAGCCATCATTAGCCCCCCTCTCTGAAGGAGATGAAAGGGGCCCCAACGCGCCTCAGCCCGAGGGCCCTTTTCTCAGGCTGGCTGTTGGTGGCAAATTGCCTTAAATGACTCCTGGCCTCCAGGCTAAGACTCTGTGTGGAGTCATCAAGCAACAGACTCCTGCTTTCCTGAGACTCTGACTCAAGGCTCCAGCAAATCTGTCCATGACAACATCCAGAACCCCACCCCCACCGTGTTTATCCAGCCCCCCATCTACCACTGAATCAAACTGTACTGTGCAGCTGGTTTTAAATACGTTTACAGGGAGTTCAAAACATATGCAGTTTTCTCCCCATCTGGCGTTTTCCATCTTGATTTTATCAAACTTGAGTATAAGAGGGAAACGGAGGAAAGGCGAGTCACCAGGCTGGTGCAGGGGTGAAGTCGGGCATCGCGGGGGCGTGGTGGAGGGAACAAGACTGTAAGGGACTGGGGGCCAGACTGAGAGAGGAAGATCCAGGCTGGAGTGGTGAGGAGGATGAATGACCCGCTGTGTGCTCGGTATAGGGCTGCAGTTTTTAGGGCTGCAGTAACATGCACAGCTGTGTGTCGCATGCTGCAACAGAGATCGGGGACATGCTGGCTTCTCTGTTCTACTCGAAAGGCGCACTTCTATCTGCGCGCATATTTCTACGTAACAGAGGGGAAGTAGAATGGGAATAAAGCCTCAGGCAGGAATAGAGGAAGGGATTTAAATTTGTGGAGGGGGTGGGGTGCGTGTGTGTGCTGGGGGGGGGGGACAATGCAGGCGCGTGCACTCATGTGAGATGTGGGCTGCTCGAGCGTTAATCTCTATGCCTTGGCCGAGGTTCAGAGAGTAATACACTGCGACAGGCTGCCTCGTCAGGCAGGTCTCAGAGGTTCTTCTTCTGCCGTCCCCCCACAACCTGCCGTCAGGGGCATTAGAGCCGTAACATCACTGCATCTGAGCACCCAGCTGTGGGCAGGGCTCACTGTCTTCCTGTTCCAGGCAGCACCGGCTGAGATTCCTGACCCGTTTTCTCCTGCTTGTCTCCGCTGCTCTCCAGCTGACCCCGCTAATTATCCCTCGCCTTTTTGGCGGGATCTGCATGCAGGACCCTGATGCCCCTGATGTGCACTAAGGCTGCACTCTCACTGAGCAAGTTTGGGGTGGGGGGGCTCCAGGCCAGAGCACTCAGGCTAACATGCCACCTGTGTTTCTCCTCGTCTCATGGGGCCGCACCGATTACCCCTGTGACTCCGGTCACCTGACCTTTTTTATGTAACTGTAACCACGATTGTCATGGCAACCTAACAGACCACCCATTGCCAGTGCTAAAATAACACGTCTTCACTAACATGTAATCGTTTTCCTCCCCTTTTGTATACCCCCCTTCCTCCTAACAGATGTGTATTTTCGCCCATGCAGGTCTGCAGCTGAACGTAAGTCACACTGTGCCTCCTTCAGGAGCCCAGTGTCCGTTAAACGCAGTTAGCAAAGGCGACGCAGCGCATCGTACCGGTCGCTAGGCTTGTTAGTGTTTTCCCCTGTGGAATCATGCTGATCCCAACCTAAGGTTTGGCCTGCTGGGCCAGCCATGCGGCATTTAACCCACCGAGGGCCGGCACCTCTCCCGGAAAGAGCTCAGTCTGAATTATTTGCACCCGATAAGCTGGCATAGTCACTTGTTGATGCTAATGTAATATAGCGCCTTAGCTATATTATGCGATCACAGCGAGGGCTTCTCGCTCATCGGGGGTAGGTGGGGGATGCAGGTGTCGCTTGATTTGACACACGAAGGAAAACTTGGAATGGAACCCCCCCCCCCCATGGAAAAATGGCCAGTGTTGTGTGAAACGTGCAGCGCTTGAGATGCGCTCCCTACAATGGAATCAAAGAGAGAGAGAGTGTCGGCCGGAGAGCGGCCTGGGTGGACAGCAACACGGTAGACAACCCCCGGTCAGGCGGAAGTAACGGCCAGGCCGAGCGAACGCGCTGCTTTTCTCTAAGAGCAGTGTGCCGAAAGGAATCTCTAGGCTGCAGAGAGGCTCAGCCTGCAGCATGTATTGAGCTCTGGTCCTGCCATCAACGTGGCCAGAAACGCGGGAAGGGCTCTCACCCAGACTCAGACTCCCAGCTGTTCTCTGCCTCACCCCCATTGCGCACACACACACACTCACACACACTCACACACACACGAATACACACACACACGCATACATACACACACACATACACACACACACACACACACACACATATATAGCCAGGCTTGTAATTATGACATGGCAACATCAACCCCCACCCAGCCATAACCTTAACTACAAGTAACCAAACAAAATACTAGACTTTTGGAATTTGCAGTTATTTGATTGTATTCACAGTTCTTTGTGGGGACCTGAAAGATGATCTCCACAGTGTAAAAAGAGAAACAGGTTTTTGTTGTATTGTGGGGAACATAATAGACGCACACACAGGGTGCATTAGGCCTACATGCACAAACAGGGTGCATCAGGCCTACACGCACACAGGGTGCATTAGGCCTACACGCACACAGGGTGCTTTAGGCCTACCCGCACACAGGGTGCATTAGGCCTACACGCACACAGGGTGCATTAGGCCTACACGCGCACACAGGGTGCATTAGGCCTACACGCACACAGGGTGCATTAGGCCTACACGCGCACACAGGGTGCATTAGGCCTACACGCATACAGGGTGCATTAGGCCTACACGCACACACAGGGTGCATTAGGCCTACACACGCACACAGGGTGCATTAGGCCTACACGCACACAGGGTGCATTAGGCCTACCCGTACACAGGGTGCATTAGGCCTACACGCACACAGGGTGCATTAGGCCTACACGCACACACAGGGTGCATTAGGCCTACACGCACACAGGGTGCATTAGGCCTACACGCACACACAGGGTGCATTAGGCCTACACGCACACACAGGGTGCATTAGGCCTACACGCACACAGGGTGCATTAGGCCTACACGCACACACAGGGTGCATTAGGCCTACACGCACAGTCCACATGAGTTTTCTGACCTATTTTACACATGCCCTCTTGGATGTGAATGAGATATGAGCCCAAGAGACATGCTGTTTGTCAGGGGACAGACACTGGAGGTCCCATTTACCACACTTTATACACCCACACACGCTTGGGCTAAGCAGGACCTCTGCACTGCCGATGCTCACACGCCAGCTAGGCCCTTTGCTAAATGCTCCACTGAGTATGGCCTTATTCCCTCTCTTCTCCTGATTGGCCAATCCACAAGGGCACCCTCTGCTCTCTGAACCTCATCTCCCCACCCCCATCCCTCTCCCCCAAACACGTTGTCAAAGCAATTAAGGAGCAGTCCCAGTCAGCACCAGATTCGCCAGCGCTGATAGGATAATTAGTCCCGGAGTGTATCCCTGAGCCACGCTATGGGATGGCGAGATGGGAGTCCTTCATCTCCTCGTACTGGAGACCCAATGAATGATTCACACTGGTGATCATGGGAACAAGAGCCAACCACTGCCATCGCTACTAGGAGAGCGGGCAGCTCTGTCTGGTGATGATTGTCTGGGTTTGAGGGAGTACGGAGCCCTTGGCCACTGGAGGGGAGAGCAGAAACCCACAAGGTTAAGGGTCTGACCCGATCCACCCAAAGGTCTGAACCTCTACATGGTGCTGAGTCGGGGGGGGGGGGGGGGGGGGTGGGGCTTCTTTTAGAATTATGTTGGTCTGTTGAAGATTGGAAAATCTGAACTCCGGCAACATTAACGAATAATGAAGGTGTTTCTAAACTTCAGCGATATTAATAAGACAACTTAGCTGCGACTGTTAGATTTATTCTCATCATTGAGAAGTAGGGTGCTGTTCGGAGGCTCTCAGTGCAGTTCGAGTACGGTGTAGGGGGGTCCGCCTTTCATCCTTGGGGCGGCCAGCCTCCTCCCTTTGGTGCCTTTGACCAAGGTACTTAAGCTACTGCGCTTTTATTTTCTGCTACCTGGAAATAATTAGGTGGCATGGAAAAAAGGCAGAGCACTTTGGCGTCTCACAGGAAATGCCATACAGACTGCTGGAGGGATGCTTCCCGACAAAGGGAATAGATGCAATTCTCTGCGCTCGCGACGGTAAAAAGCAATTCAGTCAAATTCTTCTTGTAATATCTTCTCCTCACTGCTAATGGGAAGGAGCCCCTCCCCATCGTTGCTGTTTAGGGGTGGGGGGTGGGAATTGGAGTGCTTGCCCTTGATGGTGGAGGATCCCAATGACATATTCCCATAACCTAGCATCACATGACCTTATTGGTCAAGACCCCAATCTGAATGCTGCATACAGTATAAATGCTTACAAAATCCCCTGTGACATTTTGGGCTCATAACTCTAGTTCCAAAGAATACCGCTCTAAGACGTTTGAAGCTCCAGGCTTCTTCTGACATGACAAAGGCCTCTGTGACCCGACCCCTGGTCCATTTCCCCAATGGGTCCCTAGTGCTTTTCTTTTCAATTCTCCCTGTAGCTACAAACGTGTCTCCACTTCCGTTCAAAAGTCCCTCTCGCTGCCACTCCGTGTCCGGGTGGGGGGGTACCATCAGTGCAAACAGGAAGATATGATACGGCATGTAAAATCAGGGGGTGTATGGGGCGAGGGGGGTTAAATGAGGTCAACTTCACTTTCCAAGAGTTCTTCAGAACAGTGTTGGCACTCTATGACGCCCCTGACTGGGGGCCCACAGTGATACCTCTCTCTGGGGTGGGGGCTGGGGGGATAATGACATGTCCTTCTGGGGGAAGGTGGGGGGTGTGACACAGGCTCAAAAGCCCTGCAGCCGGAGTTTGGGAGGTTAGCTCCAGTGGACGGGCACAATCAGTGTCGTCCTCGTAGGCGGTAAGTGCCCACTTAGCAATGGCACACAGCACCAAGCCATTAGCTCTGCTCGCTAATCCGCGAGCTACACCCTGTCCAGTTGGCGATTTCCAGAAACCGGGGACCCAGCCCATCTCTTGGGTCAGGCATGATGAGAGGCGAGTGTCTCGTCCCCCGCCGGGATCCATGGCTGGGATTGGGGGCTTTCTGGTGTCACTGTCTGTAGACATAATTGTGTTTGGAGAAAAGGGCTTTTGTTTGTCAGCTGGGGAGGGGTGGGAGATGGCACAGAGGGCACAGCCTTTTACATTTCCTCAGAAAAGGCTCATTCTCAAGTGATTGTTTTGTCTGAGATTTTTTTTCTCTACAGTAGATTGAGTAAAATGCTTTGCTCAAAGGTGCAAGGTTTCTCCTGGGTTTCGAAGCAGCCTGCTGTACCGGACCACTGTGCTGTCTGTAATAGTCCCTAAACACAAAAAAAGCTGGTCATGTGCCAGGGTAAAAAGGGTAGGATTGCATCCTGGATGAGGGCATTAGTCCCAGGAACGCTGTTAGGGTCCTTAAAGTACTGCTTACGACATGTCAGTGCCTGAGTGAAGAAGCCGTCCCTGCGTGTGTCAGACTGTATAGCTGGGGGGGGGGGGGGGGGGGTGGGGGAAGAGACCGCTATAATACCCCCCTCAGTCTGCGGACCTCTCCCCGGGCTGATGCATTCGCACAGACATGCTGGGGTGTTAATGAATCCCATAATGATCTCCCCTGCCAATCTCTCCCCAGGAAGCTGGAGCGACACATTCGGAGACGGCAGTTATGAGATGTGACCGTTTGTTTGTTTTAATTTACAAACATCCCCCCCCCAGCCAGTGTGCGTGTTCCTAAATGCCTGCATGTACCCTTGAGCATGGGACAAGCCCTGCACACTCGCCAGTGCTCAGTCACTGGAGGCAGATGCCCACTCTGCAGTGTCACCTCGCAGTGACAAGGCCTGTGACGGCACTGCCTGATAGCCCCCGCTTAAACGTGATGAAAGGGGGCCATCGTGTGACTCCATGCTGTGGTGTCCCCTTCACCTCCTTTCCTCATGAAGTAAAGTTCTGGTCTCGCTCAGCCCAGCGACCCTCCATTTAAGTCGCACTGGCTCTGTGGTTTCGGCAAATCCCTGACCTGTACCCCCATCTCCCCGCTCCCTCATTTAGTCCCCGAAGAAGTGAACAATGAAACGAGATCTCATTAACGATGTCGCACGCTGCAGGGTATCAAACCAGCACCCCCCAAGGGGTGTGCAAGAGCACATCGATTAGTGTTGTCTCAGCTGATAGCAGGCTTACGCGCTAATGAATATACTTATTGTTCTGCTTGATAACCTTGAGTCTGCGCCCATTCCAGGAATAAAGAGCATCCATGTTCTGGCCTTTTGGGCCAGGCGATCTTATCACAAAAGACACCCCGTTAAAGAGAAGTCTCATCACGTGTACTGGTGCTCCGGGGAGAGAAGGGAGGCCCGGATCTGGTCCGAAAACGGGTCGGACGGCAGCCTTTGGGGTGCCACAGAAACCTCCCACCCTTTATTCCATGGTGATAGGAGCTGATAAATTCCGGCGGTGTCCTGGACTGGCTGGAGCTCCTAGAGACCAGTTAATTTGTCAGAGTGTGTGACCTCACTGCCCCCCCCCTTCCTGCGGCATCCTTTCACTTTCCAGCTATGAGGGGGGAGAGGTGAGCATTTCAGGGGTGGACGTTAGACGGGATACCAAAAGTAATTGCCTTACCCCCCCATCTTCACTCAGCTATGCTCATTTATTCATTTCTGAAAGTTTTAATTAGGTTAAACATGGCCCTCTGAGCTAAACAGGTTCTTCTGCAGGTTTCCAGTCTTTTCTCGGTTAATAACCACAACGCCCCCTCTCTCGCACTCATACATGCTTTTGTGGCCTGCTGTTTGCTTCCTATAGTCAACCTGGTTACAGAAGTGCTCTCCTGGGCTCATTATTGGGATTAGGGTTTCTCACATAGACGGTCCCCACAAACACATGAATGTGTTTGTGCGTGTGTGTGTGTATGTGTGTGTGTGTGTGTGTGTGTGTGTGTATGGGTTTGCACGTACCATATTTGGGGACCAAAATGTCCCCAAAGTGTCGTAAAACCTGAAGCTTTCTTTCTTTTGGGGACATTTTTCAGGTGCTCATTGGGATAACTTCAACTGTATAAAAAAATCACAATCAAAAAAGTAAAAATGCCAAAAGTCTTGTGTTTTGTTTGGTTATTCATGGTTAAGGTTAGAGCTGGGTAGGGGTTAAAGGTGTCGTGATTGGGATTAGGGTTTTCCCTATAGAAATCAACGGAAGGTCCCCATTTAGGTAGGGACACCAGCATGTTGCGTGCGTGTCCTCTTTATAAACAATGGTTTCTCTCCAGTCCTGGTGCTGTTAGGTGTTACTGAATCGACCCCACCTCCCTGATGTGGTGATGCCCCAATACATCCACACACCCCCCCCCCCCACCGGGAAGGGGGTTCACTACCAAATGGGAGACATGCTCAGATGTTGATTAGTATGTGTGGAAAGGCATCGCTGGGAGACGCAGGAGTGCACAAGGAGCTGCGGAAGGAGCCGGAGTCAAACACAGAATCGCTCTCATCCATCGCGCACGGCTGGCAATCAGCTCAAGTCAGCTAATTTATGCATCCCTGTTCGCCAGCGGGAGGCTGGTACAAACAGCGCCTTACTGTGGGGACGTACAAAGATGCGAGTGTGTGAATCCGGGTGCGCACGCGCGTGTCGATGTGTGTGTCTGTGTGGCTAACTGTCCGTTTGTGTCTCCCAGCACATTCTCTGGACAAAATCCATAAAACATCTACAGCCAAAGGCGTACAGAAGGTCACATACACACACAAAACGACAGTGAGTTAATAACACTGCAGATAAACTGATCTATGTTCTCAGGAAGTATAGTTACATACGAGAGATCAATCTCTATAAAGAGTCTATAAGTCTAACTTAACATCTGATGTCCACAGATGAATATCCTCTATGTAATTCTCCCAAGAGAAATAAGACAGTCAATCCCTTCTGGCTAGAAGGACGGCAGTTTTATTTTGCCTGGCTGCTCTGTTTATTTGTCTGTATTAGGCTTTATTGTTGTTATGATTACACACTATATTATCCTGATTTATCAGTTGCTCTCTGATATAACTGCTGCCTGTTTCCATTACCGGATATGTCAATGGGCATCGGTTGTACTTCTGAGCTGGCGGATGCCATTCAGGTCCGGCAGGAAGTGAATTCATTTCGGTCGTCAAAGCCAGGAGGAAGAGGAGTGGTGAAGGGATGAGGAGAAGAGGAGGAGTCAGGATTATGACGCAAAATGGCTCCAAGAAATCCAGTTAGCGACGATGTACAGACAGCGTTAAGTTACCTGGACCAGACCTCGAACTGGATAGGCAGAGAGTGGGCGGGGTGGGCACTGTAAATGGCCAGCTCGGTACCGGAACGTTGTACCTATTTGCACTTCCTGTCTTGGTTTGTTTAACAGCCTCCCCCAGTAAAGGTCTTCCGTATGAAGGCGGGAAACGGGAATAGATAAAACACAGAAGGACAGGCCTATGTGCGGCTCAGCGTGGGCACATCCACAGGCACAGGGGAGCGAGAATAAAGCCTTCTGAAGTGAACTGCCGTCACCTTTACGGAACGCTGCCGAATTTCCCACTCACTTAGCTGCTCTGTCCCCGAGCTCCAGTGAGCTAAGAAGGGACCTTTCGGTTGTGAAATTCAGAGTATAGATCTGCTGCTATCGAACCACCGATAATGACTATTGGGGGAGGTTACGTGAGTGGAACTGGCCTCACTTAGGTGGTGGTAATGTGCAAATCAAAAGTAAGGCCTGCATCTGCACACGTACCACCAAAGAGCGCAGTGACCACTGGTTAGGTGTGTGAAAACGCTCTTCTGTCTTTTAGTTAAAAAGTTATTAAATTTACTAGCACTTCTGTGAGCTCACAGCCAGGTAATGCATACTGACAATTATTCTGGTTTTCCTCTTGATCTTTTCAATATGAATCACTAATGGACGTCACCCACTAGATGGCGTGTTTGTACACTGGCCAGCATCGGATCCAGGGGGAGCGTGGTGATGCGGGGTGGATAATACAATATGCTGCAGGTGGAGGGTGTTGTTGCAGGTGTGTTCCTGAAGCTCGGCCCAGGGTCTGGCAGTCTGAATGGAGCATTAATGTGCCCTGCGGGCTGTAGGGTCCTGGTTACAGGCCAGTAGACCGCCTGAGCTGGTCGGCGTGACAACGCGTATCAGTGCCAACTGTGCTCTGTGCCGGCCCTCTCGCTCTCCATGTTACTGAGGCTCAGGTCTCTCCTGTGCTACACCCTGTCCCTCATCAGTCTAGTGGACACGTGATGAGAGCAGTACTGCAAAGGAGCGTGCAGGCGTGCACTGTAGCAGGCCACCAGGGGCACCCTGGTGAAGATTCCCTCCATCCAGCACGAGACCCTCAGAGAATTTTGGTTTCAAACTCCTTACAAGGATTGCGGAGACCAGTCAACTGAGGAGCATAAAATGAAAAGTGGGGAGGGTGGGATGGAGGGAGGGATGTTTTGCCTGCTGTCACATGCTCCAGTGGAAGCCATGGTGTCTGAATGGCTGTTGAAGCACAGCAGCTGAAAACAAGTGAACAGCTTTTCCGGACTGTCCCCTGCCCCAATCCGGCCCTCCTCCCAAGGTTTGTGCCACGTGGAAACCAGGCCTTTCCGGAACGCTGAGCGGCTTGAGTGCGACAGCCTCCACGCGCCTAATTCCCTTGTCACTGATAAAACTGTAGAAGGGATGCTGGCATCATCGAAAACACCCCTGGCCCCCGGGTATAAAGCTCTCCTACTCACATTAATAACAGGCTGCAATTAAGCTTTCCCAGCCTTTAGAGAATCCCCCCACCTCGACGAACTGGGCGGTATGTCCGTGTTTGTGTGTGTGTGTGTGTGTGTGTGTCGGTGGGGGTGGGGGGGTGATCATGAAAAGAATGGATGTTTTTAGTATTTGCTTGTGGAGCAGATTCTAAGGAAAGGCAGTGGGAATGCCATTCCCGCCATTCTCCCCAGTCAGACTTAGTCTTTTTTCTTTTCATTTTACTTCCCAGAGCACCAGTTAATGAAATGACTGAAGAAGACCTGGAATTTTCCAGAAAAATGCTGCCCCCCCCCCCCCCCCCCCCCCCAGTATTTCCTTCCACACTGTGATACGCACCCCATGGAGTCCAATTCAGTCAGTGGCACTGTTCGTAGACAGGACAGACAGTCTGTGTAAAATGTGATGCCTTACGTGCTGAGTGTGTCGATGCTGGTTACCACAGTAACTGGGTGGTTAGTTCGACTTTCTCTTAAGCACGGATATAGCGTGAGCCGGATGTTAGCACTTACTTAGGGGAGACTTTCCGGCAGCATCACCAGCTTGCTGTCCTGGAGTCGGTGACGTCAGCTCATGCTGCTTAGGTGAATGTAATCCCGGATATGTTTGTCTAAATATATATTGTGCTTTTGAGGCAGAATTCCCCATTTGACACGCAGGGATTGTGAGTCATTGCGTCATTATCTAGCTTCAATATTCAGGCAAATGAAGGCTGTACCCAGTAACGATGGTGTTCAGAAACAGGCGAGTGGGGCCTCGGGCTCAGGGGGATGCCATCCGCTCCGTTGACGGAGTGCTGAAGCTCGCTGCGGTGCTTGCTGGAGATTTCAGACTGCAGGCATAGTACAGCTATTTGCCACCAGGGGGCGCCCAAGCTGCAAGAAAGCACAACATAGTGCAAAGAAGATCGTAGGAGAGATGGGGCCCTTTAATGTCGGCCACTCTGTATGTGTTCTGGGGGAGTTAAATGGCTATATTGATTGTGAGGATTTATCATTACAACGGGCATTCGTTAACACGTCAGAACGCCTCGTTTCGGATCACTTGCGTCTGCAGCCACCGCTCAGTGTTAGGCTCATTATTAGGTGCAATTATGCAGATGAGGTCATATCGCTGATTATATGATGCCGGTGGATTGTTTGCATGTAAAGAAATTAAAGGCAGTGGCAGGTTTTAGTTTCATTAGGCTGTTAACTGTTTTAATAGCTTGAAGGGCTTGACTCGGTTGACTGAGAGGTCCAGTTAATGGCACCTACTTTGAGGGTCCTTAGCTATACAGTATTTAAGCTAATTAACTATGTCAGTCTTCCCTCCCCCTTGGACTGACATATGTAGTACATTTACAGGTAATGTTGACAGTGTAGCTGATAGCTCTCACTGATTTTTGGGTTATAGCTTTATTGTGGACTGTTTGTCAGTGAAGCCGGCATCTTGTTTACACCTCAGTACTCACTCTGAGCTCTGTATCATTACATATTTATAACCCCCAGATTTAACTCTGCGTGCTGCGTCTAGCTGTCACATTTCCCAGATAGCCCTTTAAAAGTTGGTGTAAATTTAGCTCTTAGTACAAAGCACAGCACTGGGCTTCGATACCCCGTCCATCTGGCACGCAAGGAGCTGCGCTGTGTGAGGACAACCCCCCCGGTACATCTTTAACCCTTCCCAGCCCCCATCGTCTCCTCTGAGCTGTCGGCTGCTGGTTTGTCTCTCTCTGAGACGCGCCTCTTTCCCAATGTATTTTTACCCTAACCTCGGCGGGAATGACTAATGCAGCGCATTTTTTTTATTGAGTATTATTTATTTTTGCCAGGAGCGAGGGGGACATTGTGTCGGATTTCTGCAGATATGGAAACAGACAGTCTGGAAGCTGAGGACGGGGGGAGGGGGGACTGGGGGGGCACAGCACCGCTCGAGTCCCTGTCACGCTCGCTAACTTGACTTCTTTTTATGCATGTGAAACTCTGCGGCTCTCTCTCTCTCCCCCCACTCTTCCCAACTTCCTGCCAAATTACCCGACAAATACTCCCTCCAGACATGGTGGTAAGCTCTCCCCTCCCGGGCGGCCCTCACCATTGCCGCTGGCATCCCCAGTGACCAAGCGGTGGGCTGGATGCTCTGTGGAAAATCACATGTATGCACAGTTCCCGTCCCCCCCACCCAAGGTGTAAGTTGCCTTGGCAATCTGCTGAGCATGGAGGCCGCAAGGGTACTGGACCCAGAACGTGGTCCTAAGGATCTTGTGGATGCACCATGAGGGGACTGCAGCTGCCGGCCCGTCAGGCTGAAGTGAGCCAGGCCGTGATGGGTTGTGCTAGAATGGCTCTGATTCTAACCACCCCCCCTCCCTAAAAAAATAAAAGAAAAACTGAAAGAAAAAGCCTGTCTAGCCTCAGGACCAAAGGAGCGGAGAGGACAGTAATGTGGAGTGCACAAGGAACATCAGCGCGTTCTGCTTAACCGAGAGAGAGAGGGGGAGAGAGAGGGAGGGAAGAAGGGAGGAGCAGGAGGGAGGGGGCAGAAGGGGAGGGAGACCTGGCCCACATTGCTGCGCCGCTCTGCCTCTTGCTTCACTCTTGCAGCGTGTCTGCGTGCCGGAGCTGCGGCGGACCTGCGCCAGAGCGCCTCGCGCTCCCTGTCCAAGCTGCCACTTTCCCCAGCGCCGCGATGCTATCCTGCTCACCGCGTGGAGCCTGCCAATTTGCATAGCCGCCGCCTCGACCCACTCCTGGCCCTACACCCGGCTTTCTCTGCCGGACCCCCCCTCCCGGCACTCTCCCGTGTCTTTCCCCAGCACCGCCGCAGCCCCCCGCCGCTGTCGATGCTGGGCTGCCTTGCTGGGCTTGCCGCGCGGCTGTGTGTGCGTGCCCCTGCGCCAGGATCAGGCCACCAGGACGCTGCTGGAAACTAGCAGAGTGGGCCGTGAGCTGAACGGACCCCCCAGGTGCGACTCCTGAGGCTTGTCGTCCTCTGGAGGTTCCTTCTCTCTTTCTCCCTACACCCCCTCCCACCGACTCCGAGACGCTGCCCCCCTCCCTGCCCCGGATTCTTCTGGATGTCTTCTCGGATAAGGAGTAAACCTGAAATTGTGGGAGGTCTGTCGGCTTTGAGGAAAGGTCCGGGCTCTGTGTCCTGGGGCTTCATCTAGGCTCGTTGTTCTGCTTTCTTCTCCTACTAAAGTGGATTGCTGTCTTTGGGGCTGTTTTTTTCCCTCTCTCACTCTCTCTCTCTCCCGTTCTGCATTTGCTTCTCCGGACTGCCAGATAAGGACAGAGGAGCGCGGTAGAGGGAGGATGGAGTTATAGAGACTGGATTGTGCTCCCTTCGTTTAAGCATCTCCTGATTTTTCTGCGTTCCCATTTTCCTTGGGCTTTTTCGGGATCATAATGAATGTGCCTCTGTGGTTTGCCGTCTCTGCGCATCTGCGCGTCTGCGATCGGAAAGCCGTGAATTGAGAGGACGCCGGTTTCCCTCCACGCTCCCCTCCCTCCTGGTATTTTTCCCTTTCCTCCTCGGCTCCCGCGGCTTAGCGGGGCTTCGGCAAGGTGGGGGGCCGTGCGCCGGTGAGGGCCATGCCCCATCACCTCTGAGGGGGTCAGTGCCAACCGACCCCCCCCTCGCCTCCTCGCTTCGCGGGAAGATGCCGCCGCTCTGCTTGCCGGTCCAGGACCCCCTGTGGCGGCTCTTAGCCCGAGTCGCCCACCTGCTCCTCTGGCTGCTGCCCCTGGCGGCGGGGGCGGGCTTGGGGGGGGGCGGCCACCACGGCCATCTGGGCCATGGGAGCAAGCATCACCACGCTACGCCGGTCTCCATTCACAGGTCCCCCGCCTCGCTGCGGGCAGGGCACGGTGGGTACCACTCTCCTTCAACTCTTACCTTGTCGATGTACCTGTGACCTGCGGCGATCTGCCGGGCTCACCTGTGACCCGCTCCCCATCCTTGTTTCCCATCTAATCTTTCCCATGGGCTTTCTCTGGTTACAGTGTGGGATTCTATCTACATATGCGTTTGAAACTGAGAGGGAGCAATTTGCTTTTCTGTTTGGGCTGCTTGAGTGAGATGGACCAGCCGTGTGTGTGTGTTCATGGAGGAAATAGCAGCATGTTGTGCTATGGAGGCTTAGCCCCACTGAGGCAGCAGTGTGTGTCTGTGTGAGTGTCTGGTGGAGATGATTGCCTTTAATATTGTGATACAGAGGGTTTGTCAGCGCACATTTGTGTGTGTGTGTGTGTGTGTGTGTGTGTGTGTGTGTGTGTGTGTGTGCGCATGGCCGGATCTGTTTGGCGTGTGTGTGCCTGAGAGAAGAAGATGACTACGGTCTTTATTTTGCTATATGTTTCCTTAGCAGTCACTCTTGTGCATGTGCAAGACTGTTCGGGTGCATTTTTATTTTTTTTTGCATGGGGGGGTCATCCTGGCCCCCAGGTTCAGCAATTTGCGTGCAGGTGCAGGCCGCGCGAGCAGTGACAGGCGCAGCCCTGGAGGGTGTGCAGGGCAGCCAGTGGCGGTTTTTATGTCCTGCTGAGACGGCAGGGGAGGCAATTAGGATGCTCAGCTTGGATTTTCCTGGAGGCTCAAGGTCTCCCGTGCCCCTCTCCCCCACCTCAGTCTCATTTATCCCGAGTCTGAGCCGCTGTTGTTGTCTGTTTTTGCATCCACATTAATAATAATTCCCATCCCCCCCGAAAAGTGCAGCTTTAAATCGTGTTTGAGATAACTCAGTGGTGAGGTTTCTCAGTGGTGTTTAAAACACGTAGGACTTCCAGTGCGGTTAAAAATGTACGAGTTTCAGCTTTGGTGCTGCGGATTTAGCGGGAGCTGGGAGCAAATTAAAAAAACATCTGTGAGCGAGCGGGCGAGTGAGTGCAGTGGCCGGGCATGTGGACTGCAGCTCACAGCCTCCGGGGTGAGACGGAGCTTTTGACGCCCGCCGTTGACTCAACTTTGAGCTTGCCCCGGGGGGTAATTTTCACCCAGTCTTATATCACACTAGAGGGAGGGGCAGGGCTGTCTAATCTGGTTATTAAAAATTAAAAATGAAAACTCTCTGAATTATTTGCCTTTTTTTGTGCCGTGCCCTTCCGGTCTGTCTCTCTTCAAATCTTTCTCCCGTTAATGACCTCATACCCTGCATCAGCACGTATTCCTTGGGTAACGGTGGAGCCAGCTTCCCGTGGTACGCATGTCTGGAGATGCGTGTCGAGCTCCAGCTCTGGGCTTCCGCGTGCCGCTCATTTGCATACTTACGTAATCACACCTGCCTCTCCACGTATGATTTCAACTCCGTCCTTTTGCGGTAAGGGTAACCGGGTCGACATCACGGCTGGTTGGCCCTGGAGTGCTGCCTCCAGCACCTCCTAAAAGCCCCCCTTTCCTCCCTGCTGTTGTATTTTAAAACAGGGGGCACAATTCACGGATTTTGGGGGAGGGGGGTAGATGCAGCATGTAATGTGGAAGTTTCATCATTAAACCTATCGGATGTCACTTTAAAAAAAAAAAGAAAAACTGTCGCCCCCTGGTGGCGGACCAATTGAAACACCAGACTGTGATGAAGCGCGGGTAATTTGGGCGTGCTTGTGTTTGCGTTTGGACCGCATTAGCAAAGATGTGCAGAATGGATGATGGCATCTCTCACACATTGCCCCTCAGCCTGTTTTCTAAGAGCCGTAGCAGGGGCAGAGGCCAGGGGAGGAAGGCAGCTGGGAGAGTGAGAGGAAGGGAAGGGTGCTGACTGGGATTGAAGTGGATCGTTTCGACTGATCTTCCTCGCCTCCCATGATTTTCTCCTGTCTTCCTGCAATAGCAGTTTTCAGCGGGACCAGGCGCTGTGTGACATGGGAGGCAGGGTGCCCTCAACCGTGCTTTCCGAGAAAGACACTGCTGCAGCCATTCCCAGCAGCCTGCGTGTCAGTGTGTCAGTGTACTTCATGGTGGTGGAGGGATTTAAAATCCAAAATAAAAGCAAAGGAAAATAAAACAAGCTTCCAGAAATGTGGATGAGGTGTGGAAATGGACGTGGACGGGGCGACTGGAAACGTGCGCAGCATTTTTGGCTGTTATCAGTGGCGAGCACACCAGTGGGATTTAGCCAGAGGAGCACAGTGTATGCAGCTGAGGGGGGCGGGGGGGGGGGCGCATGAGGCCTGTGCTTTTTGAAACAATTAGCTGGGGCTTGAAAGGGAGACAAGGCCCTGACCTCCGGATGAGCTTTTCCTCCTTTTGCATTTCTTCTTCGTCCCTCTTTTATTTTGTCCTCCCTCTCTAGTGTTATGAAAGAGCACTGGGGGTGGGGTGGGGGGATTTAGAGGTCAGTGATCCACAGCATAGAGCTATTTGACGTAGTCAGTTGGAGGGGGGCTGCCCCTTCAGGGAGCATGTTGGTATACACCCTCGTTCCCTTTTCAACCGTCTGGCCTCTGGCTTATGTTTCCTAAAATCTTTAATCAGTTTAAATGTCCTATACCTTCACTGCAAGCGAGGAAACGGATTTGGGGGGTGGCAGAGAATGGGAAATTAGGGGATTAAAGGGGGGTCAGGAATACAGTGACCTGAGAGGCTCTAGCTGATAAGGACCCCAGGAGTGGCCTCCACGCAATTATATTATCCTTTTTTCCTTTTTTATTTATTTATTTATTTTTTTTAAAAAAAAGGCTTATTGGAAATGGAGTTTTTTCAGACTATCAGGCAGACTACAATGGAGCTGCGCTGTGTGTATGGCAGGCTGCAGTGGAGGACTGCCATGTGTCAGGCAGGCCACAATTGAAGTGTGCCATGTGTCAGGCAAGCCGCAGTTGAGGAGTGCTGTATGTCAGGCAGCCGAAGTAGAGAGACGTCGTGTGTCAGGCAGGCCGCAGTGCAGGTGCACCGTGTGTCAGGCAAGTCGCAGTTGAGGAGCGCTGTGTGTGAGTAGCTGAAGTGGAAAAATGCCGTGTCACAGGCAGGCCACAGTTAAGGTGTGCCGTGTGTCAGGCAGGCCACAGTGAAGGTGCGCTGTGTGTCAGGCAGGCCACAGTGAAGGTGCGCCGTGTGTCAGTAGGCTGGTGTGGTTACATAACACATTATACACTCACCACGGCACCATAATCTGGTTACTTCTGCCAGAACCACCCATGCCACATCGTATACAGTACTGCTTTTGTTTGGCTATCTCCAAACAATGCCTAAGCGCAGAACAATGATGCTGATTGCCTCCTCCTGAACAAACCCGCTGCCCCCCACATCAGTCAGCCCAGGTGCTCATAAGCCAGCTGCCTGCATTATTACATGCTGCATAATTCCATCAAACCTCCATCCCCGTACTGTTGCTTCACCACCCGTTCATTCCGACTGCTCTCTGACAGCTGAAGTTCTCTTTCCCTTTGTGTTCATTTCTTCTGTTTTGCGGCGGTTGCTATTTTGATCCCAGAAGGCCCTCCATTGAGACCCCCCTGCCCCGCTCTCGTGCCGGGTTTGACTGAAAGACCTCGTCTCCCATCTTGTCCTTGATGAATCATACCCTGCAACAATTCATAAAAATACATCTTCCTGGTGCCACTCTTATTCCTCAGTCTCCCTATCCTCATCCTTCACTCTCCACTGTATGCATCATTCTCCTTATCCTCATCCCTCACTCTCCACTTTATTCCTCATTCTCCCTATCCTCATCCCTCACTCTCCACTGTATTCATCATTCTCCTTATCCTCATCCCTCACTCTCCACTTTATTCCTCATTCTCCCTATCCTCATCCCTCACTCTCCACTGTATTCATCATTCTCCTTATCCTCATCCCTCACTCTCCACTGTATTCATCATTCTCCTTATCCTCATCCCTCACTCTCCACTTTATTCCTCATTCTCCCTATCCTCATCCCTCACTCTCCACTGTATGCATCATTCTCCCTATCCTCATCCCTCACTCTCCACTTTATTCCTCATTCTCCCTATCCTCATCCCTCACTCTCCACTGTATTAATCATTCTCCTTATCCTCATCCTCACTCTCCAGTTTATTCCTCATTCTCCCTATCCTCATCCCTCACTCTCCACTTTATTCATCATTCTCCTTATTCTCATCCCTCACTCTCCAGTTTATTCCTCATTCTCCCTATCCTCATCCCTCACTCTCCACTTTATTCATCATTCTCATTATTCTCATCCCTCACTCTCCACTTTATTCCTCATTCTCCCTATCCTCATCCCTCACTCTCCACTTTATTCATCATTCTCCTTATTCTCATCCCTCACTCTCCAGTTTATTCCTCATTCTCCCTATCCTCATCCCTCACTCTCCACTTTATTCATCATTCTCCTTATCCTCATCCCTCACTCTCCACTCTATTCATCATTCTCCTTATCCTCATCCCTCACTCTCCACTGTATTCATCATTCTCCTTATCCTCATCCCTCACTCTCCAGTTTGTTCCTAATTCTCCCTATCCTCATCCCTCACTATCCACTTTATTCATCATTCTCCTTATTCTCATCCCTCACTCTCCAGTTTATTCCTCATTCTCCCTATCCTCATCCCTCACTCTCCACTCTATTCATCATTCTCCTTATCCTCATCCCTCACTCTCCAGTTTATTCCTCATTCTCCTTATCCCCATCCCTCACGCTCCAGTTTATTCCTCATTCTCCCTATCCTCATCCCTCACTCTCCACTGTATCAATCATTCTCCTTATCCTCATCCCTCACTCTCCACTGTATTCATCATTCTCCTTATCCTCATCCCTCACTCTCCAGTTTGTTCCTAATTCTCCCTATCCTCATCCCTCACTATCCACTTTATTCATCATTCTCCTTATTCTCATCCCTCACTCTCCAGTTTATTCCTCATTCTCCCTATCCTCATCCCTCACTCTCCACTCTATTCATCATTCTCCTTATCCTCATCCCTCACTCTCCAGTTTATTCCTCATTCTCCTTATCCTCATCCCTCACTCTCCACTTTATTCCTCATTCTCCCTATCCTCATCCCTCACTCTCCACTGTATTAATCATTCTCCTTATCCTCATCCCTCACTCTCCAGTTTATTCCTCATTCTCCCTATCCTCATCCCTCACTCTCCACTTTATTCATCATTCTCCTTATTCTCATCCCTCACTCTCCAGTTTATTCCTCATTCTCCCTATCCTCATCCCTCACTCTCCACTTTATTCATCATTCTCATTATTCTCATCCCTCACTCTCCACTTTATTCCTCATTCTCCCTATCCTCATCCCTCACTCTCCACTTTATTCATCATTCTCCTTATTCTCATCCCTCACTCTCCAGTTTATTCCTCATTCTCCCTATCCTCATCCCTCACTCTCCACTTTATTCATCATTCTCCTTATCCTCATCCCTCACTCTCCACTCTATTCATCATTCTCCTTATCCTCATCCCTCACTCTCCACTGTATTCATCATTCTCCTTATCCTCATCCCTCACTCTCCAGTTTGTTCCTAATTCTCCCTATCCTCATCCCTCACTATCCACTTTATTCATCATTCTCCTTATTCTCATCCCTCACTCTCCAGTTTATTCCTCATTCTCCCTATCCTCATCCCTCACTCTCCACTCTATTCATCATTCTCCTTATCCTCATCCCTCACTCTCCAGTTTATTCCTCATTCTCCTTATCCCCATCCCTCACGCTCCAGTTTATTCCTCATTCTCCCTATCCTCATCCCTCAATTTCACGTTTATTCCTCAGTCTCTCTATCTTCATCCCTCACACTCCCATTTGTTCTTCATTCTCTCTATCCCAGTTCTTCACTCTTCCATTTGTTCTTCATTCTCTGTAACCCTAGGTGTAGATGAGGGATAATCCTTCATATTTAAGTGCTGCATAAATTAGGTATTGCTCTGTGTTTTTCTGTGAATGTCCAGCAACAACAAAATTGTCCACTTAGCCTGAGATAAAATTCTTAGAACCCACTTGGAGTTCCTCAGGAAACCGAGGAGATAAGCAGGTAGATGAAGAAATCTCTTCCGAGGCTCTGAGTCCCTCCACCCCCAACCCCACTCCCCCCCCCCCCCCCCCCCCCCAGGAGCTGCCGGTCTCTGTACAATCGTTACCAGGCGGTTGCTAGCTGTCGATTGAGCCGCCCTGGCTTCGTTTTGGTCCGCTGACAATATGAATTGTCAACACCTAAGGAATAGTCTGAGGGCTTATTAAGAGAAAACAGTAAATCTCCGTACAGGCGAATTCATCAGACTGAACATCGTGGCACCTGGGAAACCAGTATCCTCATCCTAATTAGTTCACCAAAGGTCAGGTGAGAGAGTAAATTCTCTGAAAAATAATGAATTGCACTTCTGCATTTGAGTTCTAAGTCTTACCTAACCACTCTCAAAATATGACAGTAACAAAGACAGCTGTAAATGTCTTAGGCACAAATAAAGCCAGATTTGCCCAGTTCAGCTCTCATGGAGACCCAGGAAATGCTTGTCTCTCCGAAATGAGCTGACCTCTGGCAGGCGGGTCACTTGGTGTTTTCCGGTCCCGGGCTGTGAGCCGCCTTAACGAGGGCATTTTTAGGAATGTTCTTGGCTGTCGCCCCCTGCTGTCGTCCTCCAGTGTAATCTCAAGGAGCACAAAAATAATAGAAAGAAGCTACAAAAACCAACAATGCCAACAGGGGGTAAAAACCCTGCTGTGCCTTACGCTTCCTATCTTTGGGTTTTCAATCAGTCTCCTGCGGCGGAGTGGTAACACAGCCAAAGCTGCCTCTAATTCAAGCTAATAGGAAACGGGGGGAATTCACACACCTGAGCTTGGTCTCTGCCCCCCCGTGTCACAAAGCTTCCGGCGAATGGTGATAAAATCTCGGCACCGGGATACATGCGCTACATGTGTTTCACCTGATCTCTCCCCCTGCTCCCCCCACCCCCATCCACATGTCTTGGTTTCTGTTTCCGTTTAATTGTCTGCCATTTGTGCCGAGATTAGACCCAGTCTCACCGCATGGAATGGGGTGTCGCATGAGCTCTTTTGGCTATGGGGAGGGCAGTGTGAATTCACCAATCTGAGATCCAGCTGTTCTGGGGCACTACCCCCCCCCCCCCAATCAGTTCTCCCTGAGCCATGATGTCCTCTCTCTCTCTCTCTCTCGCTCTCTCTTCTTATATATATATATATATATATATATATATATATATATATATATATATATATATATAGAAGAATATATATTTATTTATTTATTTCTCACTCTCCAACTTCCTTTCCTTAAGCTATGTGGCTAATTAAATAACATCCCATCGTTTAGCAGCAGAGGCTTCACTGACAAAGTGAGCCGGCGGCAGCCAGGGAGAGCCGGCTGTTTAATTCTGGCCTGACACACATGCCACGTCTCGTGGGCAGGGATTACAGAGAGCACCGTGCCGGGGAGCACAGTCATCTCACACGTCCCACACAGACGCCAAGTGCCCCCCCACCATTAAAGCTTTATCCCTGGGGAGTGATGAGTGTGAGTAGGCAGGAGGCAGGAAGTGAGCAGGTCACGTGCTCCTCACCAAACGTTGTTAGGGGGCGTGTCCACGTGCAAACAGGAGTCTGATACGCGGTTCACTTCACTCCCCTCGAAAATCCCCTCAAATGTTGTGGATCCAGTGACCAAGGAGTCAGACCCTGGCACCAGGCGCACCTGCACTGGTATCTTGTCCACACAGCTGTGGATCATCCTGGATGGCAGCCTCAACTGCCCTCCTGGAGTCATGTGATGTGGACAGTGTTTCTTCTTCACAGAGACCATTAAAGGGACATTCTCAGAACCGTACTGAATGACCATCTTCATGCAGGACCCTTTAACAGGGCAGAGCACTATAATGCTTTGAAGTGAACGGCTGTCCCGTTTTTGCAGAACTAAAACATTTTTAAAACATTAAATAACTGTTTCACCCTGTCCCATGAAACTCCAAAGCACCTCCTCGGAAGAGCCAGATTTTAAGGAGGAAGGTCTTGCTCAGTGCATCGAAAAAGAAGCACTGCTTACTGTAAGTGTGGAATGAAGCTGCCAGGATCCTGCTGCGTTTGGCAGGTGATGTCAGTGAATGAGGATGCAGGAAAAGGGACATGTTTAACACGAGGCCGGCGTGTCAGCCAAAAGGGGGGTGGGGTGGATTCAGGGGCACTGAAGCTGCTGAGGCCATTCCGACCCCCCCCCCCCACCACCCTCGTTTCTATAATTGGACCTGCGAATATTTGCCACATCTGTCAACGCATAAAACCATGCGGCCAGCAAACAAACACACGGACAGCTATAAACAGAAGAGGCGCCGCGGCGCGGTTGCTGAGATACACCTGATTAACAAACAGATTAATCGTCACTGAATTCGGTAAATGTGTTGGGCCCAATCCGTTAACCGTGTAGGGGAATAATGGCCTAAACCTCATCACATCACACTGCAGTTTATACCATTCATTAGGAGGAAGTTTCCAGAAACACACTGTAGAACTTTGGAGAGGGGGTGTTTTTTATTGTGGACCATTGGAAAGGGCTGTTTGGGTGAGGTTTTTGCATACACTGGAAGTGGGGTGGGGGTGGGGGGGAGGGACAAGCATAGCAAAGAAGTGGTCATTTTAAATGTTTTCCCTTTTTTTGTTAAGGACTGTCTGGAAACTCTTGCTCCGTCTTTAAAAGTTCAGTGTGAAGCCTGATGTTTAACACAAGCAGCTTCCGGGTACAAACCTAACATTGAAAATGTAAAAATAAGATGAATCAGAAGCAAAATGGATGCACCCAGGAGGATATAAATGGGGGAGGGGGTTAATATGCTGACCCCACACCCCCAAAACCAGGGATATCATTATGACAGGAAGCCGCCTCGTTAGCTGGGTTGCTTAATTATGATAATCTCAGCCGGCAGTGGTGGCAGGTGTGACTTTTTGCTACAACAAGTCAGGTCATTCATCACTTTGGGGGGGGCGGGGGGGGGGGGGAGGCTGACAAAGAGAGACTTGCGCTTTAATAACTGTGGCTAATGGGGGAGGGGAGGTGGGTGGAATACTGCAGTTGTCAGCCCCCCTCCCCCAGGTGGACTATTAGATAAGTGTCACTGCTGCACTCGTGGTTTTGAGGAGGTTAACTATGCTGTATTACCTAGTAATCTCAGCAGAACCAGGTGTTCACTTAGCACCCTCTACAGGCCTGGGAGCGACAGCGCATGAAGGTCTCCGACTAGGTGCCTTGCCTCTTCCCATCATGCACTTGTGCTTACCGCGCTCCTCCCTTTCCCCATGTCAATCTTCTTCCACTGATCTGTGCCAATGGGGTTACATCAGTCATTAACCAGAATAATAACAGCCGTTGACCAGGCGACAGCCGGCTGGATCAGAGCAGCGGATTTTGACGCGCCGGCAATCTGGGGAGGGCGAACAGGCCTCGCCGCGGAAACCTGCCTCATTTGCATCATATGCAGACTGAGCGTGGGGGGCGCGGCGGGAGGGAGACAGAGATCGCTGCCGCTGCTGAAAGGTTGAGGAAGGGGGCACCTCCAGCCGTCCCGCTCAGAAAGGTACGAGACAGGCGGCCCGCACCGACCAGACTCCAGGAGCCCGTCCGAATCTTAATGTGCCAGGAGACAGGGAGAGGCGTCCAGCGTCCCCTGCGTGTCTGCGAGTCCAAGGGGAGCAGCCCAAACGTCCCTGCAGTTCTCGCAGCCTGTTTAATTTTGGAAGACTAGCTGGGTCTGTGCTTTAGACGCAGGTGCGAGACCATGTGGGAGATTTTAAACAGGCGGCGTGTGCGATTTAGCGGTGGGGCTTCTCCCTATAATGGTCAGATTAAATTTGCTCTCATCAGCTGATGGGTGGGGTTGGGGGATCCAAACATCACAGCTCATCACCACTGTTGCTGTCACGTAATTAAATATAGTCAGTCTCAGATACGACTATCTGCTCTGGGCTGTGCCGAGTGTAGGGGTGGGGGGGAGGGGGGGGGGTGGACGCTGGCATGAACATCAGCAATCAAGGGGTGCCGCTGGGAATGTGATGTGTGAAAGATGGGGTGAATTCGATGGGAAATCTGGAATCCAATTGCGGAGTGCAATTACAGGAAGAGGAAGGTGGGACCAGCGATCCGGCCTGCCCAGGAGGGCTGTTTGCCGGCCTGCCCAGGAGGGCTGTTTGCCGGCCTGCCCAGGAGGGCTGTTTGTCTGTGTGCTATTCAAACTCACACTCTTATCTTCCTCTCCTGCAAACGCTCATCCCTGGGTTTGTTCTCTTTTTTTTGACTTCACTTTCTGAGGTTAATTGGGCCTAACTGCTCATACTGTACAAGCTGTCAATATCCATACCATTAATGGTAGTGGTGGCAGTGGGGGGGGGGGGGGTCCTGTAATCTGTCTCTCTTCCTTTTGTTTACGCCCCCCACCCCCCCCCTTTCTGGGGGAGCTTTATCGATCTGTGTATTGACATTGCTGATCCTGGCACACTGTGTTGATGGGGGGGGGGTGGCTTTCTTGTGTGCTCACAGTGGGACATCTGTGCTGCTGGTGGCCTCGCTGAAGAACCCCCCCCCCCCCCCCCCCGCCGCCTCTCAACCCACTGCTTCAGAAAACCCCCACTAACCCTCTTTGCACTGCTCTTGGAGTCACTGAACAGGCCCCTTGTTTTGTTTCTTAGGTATTATTATAGGCTTTCTGCCAGGATGGGGAGGGTGGTTGTTAGCCTGTGCCTGCTGTAATAGTGCAGCATTAAGCGCACAGGGATGTTGCCGTTTACGTGGCGCTACACAGTGTTGGTGGTCTGGAAAGATCCGGCGGGGCCCAAAGGCAATTTTTCTTCCCCATTCGGGAGGCAAACCATCGGATGTAGACCACCTGCAGAGGGCACCTCTGAGCCCATAAGATTCAGGACACATTAAACAACCTTTTTTGTATCCTGGGCCTCGCCAAACCCAGAATGCAGCAGGTTTGCGGGTGGAATTTTAATTATGAGGAAGGAGCAGATATTCACACTGGCTTGATGGCGTGCACCCTTTTAACGGCTGGCCGGGTAGAACTTTCAGGGGGCGGCATGCATATTCTTACAGTTTCTCCCCAGGTGGGCCATTCATGCCTTAATGATTTCAAATCTGGGGCTGATCCAGATAAGACAGATCCGGGGATGAGGGTTCTGTGCTGGAACAGTGGTCCTCCATACATGTGCCTTTGGGTGCTGTGAGATAGGATGCATTCAGTCGGCACCCTATAATAATTATAATAATAATCAATTACAGTGTTAATGATACAGTGACCTTATGTCTGAGGCTTAGAAATAGATGGATGGATTATGGAAGAATATTATTCAAATAATGTTTTTTTTTTCTTTCTGTTTTTAAAGTGCAAAACTATATTGCAACCTTAGTCTACCGAGCATTCTTTGGGTGCAGACTGAAAAAGGTTGCATATATTATTCTTACACATCACGGACACTCCGGATTGTAGTGGGAGATATGGAAATACTGCGAGTGTCGTCACAGGCCTTTCTTCCCAGCTGCCGGGAGCGATATGTGTAAAATTTAATTGGCAGGTCGTTTCAGCCTCGGCCCGCTATTTCTGTGATGAGGCGGGAATGTTCCCTGCGAGTCCGAGCGAGCAGCACAGCTCCCATTTGCATGTTCTCCTTTAGAGGGGGAGCGGGGCTGACCCCGTTCTCATTAAATATTAACACTTCCCAAAGCACCGGCGGGTGACCGGCTCTGGATGGGCCTCGGCCTTCCGGCCCGGTTGCATCTTCAGGTTTTCCTCGCAGCAGAACATGCCCTCCCAGCAAGCAGACTGTCCCTGCTGTGAGCCACCTCCTCAGCTACTTAAGTAAAGGCGGTTATTAAAGATGAATGTGATTCGCATACTGCTTACGTCGCAGTGGGGTTACTCACCCCTCTACAGGTTTTACATTTGGGTGCTCTGTGATACTTCTTGTATAACCCACCCCCCAGGCCGAGACCTTGTGACCCCTGCATGGCACCCGTGTCCTCCTAGATGGATGTGCCTGTAATAACTCTAGCCAAACGGTCTGATTTTATTGAAGGACAGCCACCCCCGCACCCCCCCATACAGATGCTGATGTATCATGCCAGCTTGTCACTTGCCCAGGTACCATCTCACCAGGAAAGCATGTCACGTAGGAGCGTGCTGGGCTGATGGAGCTGCTAAAGCAGGACACCATTGTTCATCATCTCTAACGTAGTGACCTCCCCATCCTGATCACCTGACAGTATCAGAGCCCCCCCCCCCCACCTTCCCAGAATGCCTTTGATGTCTCAAGTCTCCAGGTCATCTTGATTAGACCCACACAGCATGGGCAGAATTACAGGTTCTCTCAATGTCCTGGTGCCCGTCCGTAGGGACCTGGCTCTCACATCGGCGCGTCTGTTTGACCGTAGGTGCAGATGGGAGGCGCCCCATTCGCGTTTGATGAATGAATGTTGAGTGCCGCCTCTGCTGTACCCTGAGAGTGCATCACAGGTGTTCCTGCTTGTAAACAGGCACCTGCTTGCTGGAGGGGATCCAGAAGGGCTTTAATGATCCAGGCTGGGGTTAGGGCGGCGAGCAGAGGGTGCTGTGTGCCCCCCCCCCCCCCCCGGGGCTCCCTTGGCAGGGCCCTGAAATCGCATCACTGGCACATATGGTGCTGTCTTGGGCTATAACAGACTGCTGTCGTGGGGGTAGGGGGGGGTGCGACGATTCATTAATGTTGGCCTCTAAGCGAGCCGGCCGAAGGTGTTCAGATGGGGGCGATTTGACCGAGACGTGCCGTATGCGATTTGCACCTCTGTGTGTGTGTGTGTGTGTGTGGGGGGGGGGGGGGGGTGGGACATGTCACTCACAGCAAACTTTAGCACTGCATGTCAATATCCTATAAGCGAACCGGGAGAAGACAAGAAAGAGGAGGATGTGAAAATGAGGAGGAAAGCACCAGGAAGATGGAACGATATGGCCAGGCTTGGTGGGGGGGGGGGGGGGGGGGGGGGGGGAGTTAGTGCTCAAGACCTCAGGACTTTGGAGAGGCCGAGGTCGCACACCCTGCCTGCTGCAGGCTTATGCCGCAGTACAGCGAGAAGGAGCCTTTGCAGCGAATCTGCCCATGGCGTCTCACCCCAGACACTGACCTGTGAACCGGCAGCACATTAATGTGAAGTATATAGCACCTTGAGCGAGGCCTGAGTGTGCAGCCTGAGGCCTTGATGATTATTTCTGCGACGACGCCCCCCCCCCCCGCATCATTAAAATTTGAACAAAGGCCGTGATGCAATCTTTTGCAAGTACATCTCCTGTGGTGTTAGCAGAAGCTAGCCGCTAATGTGTGGCTAACCGTCCGGCGGTACTGCAGATGAGCGTGTGTCTTTATTTGGGCATAATATGGGGGCAGTAAATAAGATGTGGCGGGAGAGTTTGATAAAATGATGGTGCTTTCCTGCTTCCCAAGACCGTCTCCCAAACTGATCTAGACGTAATGCTGTGCTCCTCTGTGTCGTTATTAAAAGACGACACCGTGATGAAGTTGTTATTTTTCTGACTATCATTATTATTATACTTTAGGGTCGTGGGTTCGATTGCCATGCGTGTCACATTTGCATGCTCTCCTCAGGATCGACTGGGTCTCTTCTGGTTTCTCATATTAACATCTGTAAAGCGCACACCATCACTGCATGTGCCACCCTATGATGCATTGGCATCCTACCCAGGGGTGTTCCCCTGCCTGCCGCCTTGTGCTTCCTGTGCTGGTCACCCTCTACTGGATGAGCAGCTGTGTAGAGATTGTATGCTGTATATAAATGATATTTGTTCCTATGATTTGGAATTGTTGTAATTTTGGGGGCCTGACACTGTCACGTGATCCACAGGGTCCAAAGGCTGTTTCTCTAGTCTAGGCTTCATTTTCAGCCCCCGCCTCCGTTTTGCCTGACGGCCAGCCAGACATTAAGGTCAGTGGTGACAAGCTGTCTGACTGCCCTCCTGTCAGTCTCAGGAGGAAGCCCTCCTCCATCGCATTCCACCCCCTGAAGCTCCATATGCATCCCTCGGGGCTCCGCCAAGCACTGAACTGAATAGGACATATGCAGTGACTGTGTGTCTCGCCTGCCGAATGGCTGTTGCTTAAGGGCATCGAGTGTAGCAGCTATAAACACAAGGCTGGCCATAAGTACGCTGACGCAGTGATTATGGGACAGGAGGCAGAAGAGGGCTTCACTGAGCCTAACCTGCAAAGCACATGGCTGTAAAGTGGGAGGGGTGTGGGCAGGGCACATGTAAGGTGTGTAGGCAGAGCTTGCAGTATCTTCTCACTCAGCGAGTTCTCTGTATTAACTGGCTGGGCGGCAATTTGTCGTGTACCAGACCCAATACAGGCCAGACAGCAAGGTTCTGAAGGTGGAATTTGGGGCACTTGTACTATGATCAGCAAACACAGCATAGGTGTAGCCCTAGTCAGGTGACTTTCAAGCTGGATTTTTATTTGTTTAAATTGTCTGTGCCCCCCCCCCCCCCCCAAGTTATTCTACAGCCCCGCACCTGCTGATGGCAGTATTACAGATTCATTTGAATTTCAGTGACTAGTAACCCCCCAGAAACACTGAGGGGGTTGTCAATGTGAAGGTCATCTCATTGTATGCCTAAATGTATTTATGATCTAGCCCCAGAGTAACCCCCAGAAACACCGTATTCCTCTCCAGCTTTTAATGAGTCACCCATATTGAGTAAACCCGCTACCGCTGGGGGGAGATTAGCGTGTGGCCCTGCTGTTCGTCACATGAGTCTGGGCACCACGTCACTTTGGAGAAGGAGCTTTATTTCCGAAGGCAAGGGCTGGACTGAAGACAGCGACTGAATAATCCAAACATGTTGGCACATTCCCGCTCATTTGAGTTCGATTTGCTGCCCTGGGTCATCCTCCACCTGACCTTACTGTTGTGCTGGGCTGGGTCACAGATGCCTAGTTTTTCCACTTTGACCTCTGTGTGAATCAATTTAAGAAAAAAAAAGCTGTTTAAAATTCCTTTCCCTTTCGGAGTAAACTTCCTGTTTTTCTGGGCATTTGTGTATTTCCCCCTTGCGTCTATGACAGTCGATGGACCGTTTAATTATCTGCCAAAACACGCATAAATGCTGGCACCCAACAGCTCACAGCAAGGCAATTACTTAAAAATAAATGCATGGAGTGTAACGATAATTAATTGTTTTGCGGCCTCTTTGTGAAACAGATGCAGTTTCGCTGTTCGATTTTGGTCCCATTCGCATAACGGTCGCGAGAGGTGAGGGATCTCAGCTCGGCCTGGGCTGCTTCTGTCTTAGGCTTCGTGTCCAGGGTGGTGAACACCTTCACCGAGTATCAGTGGTTCCCAGCTGAACACCTTGACTGAGTATGAGTGGCTCCTAGGTGATCGTAATCACCTACTATCGGTGGCTTGTAGCTGACTGCGAGAACCTTCACTTGAGTGTTAGTGGCTCCCAGCTGATGGCGAGCACCTTCACTGCTGATTGCCAGTGCCTTCAGATAATCTTGTGCTCCTTCACTGAGTATCTGTGACTCCAGTTGATATCAAGCACCTTCACTGAGTGTCAGTGTCTCTCAACTGATGGCGAGCAACTTCACTGAGTGCCAGTGCCTCCCAGATAATCTTGAGCTCCTTCACTGAGTATCTGTGTCTCCCAGTTGATGTGGAGCACCTTCACTGAGTGTTAGTGCCTCTCAGCTGATGTTGAGGACTTTCAATGAGTTTTAGTATCTCCCAGCTGATGTCGAGCACCTTCAATGAGTTTCAGTGTCTCCTGTTGATGTTGTGCACCTTCACTGAGCATCAGTGGCTCCCTGTTGATGTTGTGCACCTTCACTGCGCATCAGTGGCTCCCTGATGATGTTGTGCACCTTCATTGAGCATCAGTGGCTCCCTGATGATGTTGTGCACCTTCACTGAGCATCAGTGGCTCCCTGTTGATGTTGTGCACCTTCACTGGACATCAGTGGCTCCCTGGTGATGTTGTGCACCTTCATTGAGCATCAGTGGCTCCCTGTTGATGTTGTGCACCTTCACTGGACATCAGTGGCTCCCTGTTGATGTTGTGCACCTTCACTGAGCATCAGTGGCTCCCTGTTGATGTTGTGCACCTTCACTGGATATCAGTGGCTCCCTGTTGATGTTGTGCACCTTCATTGAGCATCAGTGGCTCCCTGAAGATGTTGTGGACCTTCACTTTACATCAGTGGCTCCCAGCTAAGACCCAGTAAGACTGCAGCGTTCGTTTGGGCATCAGTGAGTTTATTAATTCTGGTAACAATTTTAGTCACATGGGGATTTTTTATGTACTCTAACTAAATTGTAGCTTATATGTTATGTACAGTATGTGTTAATCTTACTATTTTAAATTTGTATTTCTTTGTGGAATTCAGTATGCCAAGCTGGCTTCACTTTCAAAGTTTTTTGGCTCACTGAGACATACTGGAGTGAGGATATTGAGTTGGCACCGATATACTGTTTTATAAATAATGCCTAAGCGGCGATGCAAGTTTAAACACATTGATGCAACATAACATACCCATGTATGGACTGCAAAAAAAGCCAAGGAAGTTGCAGCATGAAAATAAATATAATTTTTAAAATGGTGAGAAAATGTCAGGTTTTGACCGAGGCCCACGTTCTGGGTGTATTCTTGGCTTCAGTACGGCATGCTTTTAGTAACAGTGAGCGCTGAGTTGACAGATGGCGGGACGTCGTGGATGTAGGATGGGCCGGCCTTCGGGGCCAGCAGGATGTCAGATGGGCCCCACGCAGTACGGAGTATAAGGGGGCTGGGGTTATGGACCCTTCTCAAACAGGGTGCATTTTGATCCACATATGAGGCGCACAAGAGGCGATGTGAGCACAGCATGTCATGTGAGATTTGGGTATCTGCAAGGCCCGTAGCTCACTGAAATGTGCCACCTTTCATCATGCTAAGAATAGCTAGAGGATATGAGCCGTGTGGATGCAGTGCATTTTGGGAATTCAGATGTTTCTGGAGTCGTCCAACCCGCCCCGCACCCCCAATCACAAAGCCAGCCTCAGGCACCACAGCCCCTACAACACCAAAACCCCCCGAGCCTGCAGACACGTTCACAGATTGGAGCGGCATCTGTCGTTTCTTCGGAATTGGGGCTCCTCCAGGATGTGGGGAAACTCAGCGAGAAAATAAAGTGATTTTTATTTTGAATTTCAGGAAAACCGGCCCGTTTTTTACCCAAGGATTTTCACGACTTTTCCAGGCACATGCAGAGTATGCACATATGACTTCGTTATAGCACCTCCTCCTTTCCAGCAAGAAACTGGCCAATGATAAGCAGTCATCATAGGTGGTAAGGTGGCATTTATGGGTAAGCAAGGAGCAGAAAGACGTGATTCCATATGTGACTCCACACATGACTCCTGTTTCCTGCAAACCAGCTAATCACACTCGAATTGCTAACAGTCTGGAGCGATCACTGCCATTAGGGCCGGATAAGTGAGAGTTGAGGTTGGGAGGTGTTAGCCGCCCGGCGCTGGCCAGCACCCTTATCAAGCTCGCCACAGGGCATAAACAGAGAGTGATAACAAGGCAAGATAATTACAGCAATGCCCCTGCTCACTTTTTCGCCTCCCCCTTTTAACCTCTCCTCTTCACACTCTGATTCCTCTCATCACTCATCCTCCTCTCCTTCCTAACCACCCCCTCCCAACATCAACATCTTCATCTCAGAAAGGGAAGGATGGTGAGACAGCCTTCAAGTGAGAGACAAATATTTCCTGCGCGACACTGTATCCGATGACTACAACAGATCAATATCTATGCAATGGCGAACCTCCCCCCCCAGACCTTGCCCATGGTGTGGGGGAGTCACTCAGCCTTTACTGCTGTGTCTGACATTTGCATACCTTCTGCGCCCATATAACTGCTTCTGGCCAATGGCACGCCTCGATGTCTCCTACAACAAATTCTTCATGGCTGACCCAATGCGGGGCCCAAATTGGTATCTAACTCTAAATTTAGCAACATGTTTTCATCGTCTAATTGGGTCATCAGCTGCTTCTGAAGATCTGAGTGTCTCTTTGTAATTAAATCATTGTAGCGCTTCTCTTTTTTAAAAAACACCCCCTTTTTAATGCCAGTCTTCACTTTATTTTGTGGGCACCCAGTGTTTGATGAAAGTGGGTGTTTCACATGGTGGGGGGGGATGTATGTTATGAATGGGCAAAGTCTCAGTAAAGACTGAAGCAGCGGGGTTGCAGGAAGCAAGGGAAGGACGCTCGCGCTTAAATGCAGAGCTAATCAAGGCCGCAGGCCAGAGATAAATAAATACTCAGACACTAAGTTGGAGGGGGATTGTATTTCTGTAGAAATTTGGTCTTTTTGGCTCCCCTACCCCAACCAAAATGGCAGACAATAAATTAGGAGGTGAGAACAGAAGATAATTATGTTTGGGGGGGGGGTAAGGGAAGGCAGAGAAGACACAATATAACAATGAGGACAATAATTCATTGATGTTATGTCAACAGATTTATTGTCTATTTTTGTGTAGCCGTAGGTAAATGTAAAGATGCATCTCATGCGTAACAGATCATTCTTTTTTAAGTGCGTTTGTGTGGACATGCAAGAAACTGGTCGAAGTCATTCCATGTATTTGGGAATCCCCCGTGAGAATAAACTGTGATTATTTGTGTTCTGGCATCGTAGAACAAAATTAGAAAATAATCACAACATCCCAAAAAGTGTTTGCGGGTAATTACGGGCACTCAATTACTGTGTGAGCCTGATGGAACAGGAGTATATTCTCCTCCTCCATTTATACTTCTTATTACTGTAAATGTATTCATTTCTTTACAAGCAATATCTCACTCTCTTTCTCTCTGTCCATTAGCATTTGTTTCTATCCTTATCAAATATGTCAAAAATCATAAATCCAAGCTGCAAATTTGCCTCCCACAGAATAATTTTTTTTTTTATCATTCTAATTTATGTACCTTTTTGTCACCCGTTAGACGGCCGCACAGTTAAGAGAGAGATGTCCATCCATCTCTGCTGTCCTCCACTCATCATCCAATCAGATTCAAGCATGTCTGCCTTCAGAGTGATGAGGGTAGCTGGCATTTGTATGAGATGCAGTTTCTATCCCTTCACTTTAGAGCTAATAACAGCTTATTAATAAAATGATACCCACTGTGGGTATGTAGGGGTGAACTCCTGCGCCCACCTTTGCTGCATGTTCAGCTGTTTGTTGTTGAGGCACAACCGTTGGCTGAACAAGCTACAGTGAGCATTTCAAGCAGGTTCTCGTCAGGCCAGAACAATTCTGTGTCCCCTCTTGGGAATGGGAAGCCCAGTGGATTTGGCTGTGCAATAAGGCTGAAAGCAGAGCTGCTGCAGTGTCGCATCCATTAGGCATTAGCAGCCCCCCCCCCTCCCCCCGCCATAAAGCCAGCGTGGTCAACCACTCCTTTTCAGGATAGGTAATGAAGGATCTTGGGGGGTGGGGCTGGAGGTGGGTCATCTGGCATTTAGGGGCGGGGCTGTGCCAATTAAACAAAAATAAAGACAGTATGGAAACAGGGGATGGAGGAATGTTACATGGTTAATTCTCCCTTTAAAGGCACAGAGCCACTTCTCTCTCTCTTAATGATCATAAAAATGCCTCCTGTCTGTGTCCAGACCGAATGTATAAAAGTAGATGTGGCGGGGGGGTGGGGGGGGAGCAGAGGACTGAATAATGAAATGCTTAATGAGCGAGGAGAGCAGCCGGATGGGAAATAACAGCACTGTTGCTAAGAAACAACAAAAGAACAAGGACAGGGAATGAGACAAGCCTGCGAATCAAGCCAGGAATAAATTGAGAGTATTGACTAAATTGGCAAATTCCCCTGGTCGTTCATTATAGAGACACATTTCCTGACCTGTACAGAGCTGCTGTGTTTTTTTTTCCCTTTGTAAACTTTATGGGGGCTTTGTCTGCAGTTTATGGACGGGGGAGATGCTTTGTACCTAAGGGGCTGCTCCTCAGTTAGGAAGATCCTACCAAGGACTGCAGCTCAGGACCCTTCCAGGTCCTACTGCGTGATGTCTTAGTGAAAGAACGTTTCTGCTTCCTGTCCACTTATTGTCACATGGGCCAACAGGACAGCACTGATTGGTTGGGGAGTCTTGTGGTTTTTATGAGTTCACAGGTCATTAAGCATCCATCAGTTTTCTTTGCTGTCCATATGTCTTGTTCCAACTTATTCTATCTTTTTCTGACAGGTAATTCTGCTGAGAGCTCACAACCCATAGAAGGCGCTTCCTTTAACCCTAATGAGTCTTCACCTTCCCTCTGCAGCGGGAACAACGTACATATTTGGGCGCGATGGTGGTCTGATTATCTACACGTGGCCGCCGAATGACCGGCCCAGCACACGGGCAGACCGGCTGACGGTGGGCTTCAGTACTCAGCTGAAGGATGCGGTTTTGGTGCGAGTGGACAGCTCTTCTGGACTTGGGGATTACCTCGAGCTACACATCGTGAGTGCCTTTGCCTACCGGACCGTCTCAAGTCACACTGCTGCGGATGATGATGATGATGATGATGATGTGAAAGGTGTTGATGATGATAACAAAGGTGAGGTTCATGATGATGGCAAAGAGCAAGATGACGGTGATGTCACTGGTGTTGATGATGATCGTGATGGTGGAAAATGTGAGGT
Organism: Brienomyrus brachyistius; assembly: GCF_023856365.1. Lineage (NCBI taxonomy): Eukaryota > Metazoa > Chordata > Actinopteri > Osteoglossiformes > Mormyridae > Brienomyrus > Brienomyrus brachyistius. The sequence continues at coordinate 20,603,692 of NC_064535.1, forward strand.
GGCCGAGATTGATGATGGTGGCCAAGGTGATGTAGATGATGGCAGTGAATCTAGGTATAACAAGGATGATGGTGATGAAGCTGACCACCCCGCCACAAGGTGCCAGATGCTGGTAAGGCAGATATCGATGGTGTAGCAGCAGACAGACAGGATATTATGGGATTATAACACCTCCCTTGCCATGTCTCCTGCTGCGTGCATGTCGGTTTTTCATGGAGATGTCGGAGCGTGTGTGTGTGTGTTTGTCTGTGTGTTTCGGAGGGAGGTATGGTGCGTCGCTGACCCGATGCCTATGTGACAGCCAGCATTCCCACTCCCAGCCCCACACACGCACAGTCCTCAAGCAGCACGCACAACCCCCCATGTACGGCTTCAGAGACAAGCCCCAGGACATGCTGAGCACTGCTGCATACAGCGAACACGCATACATGCGCATCCTCCCCAGGTATCAGCCATGCATGGATTCCATACAAACAGACAAGCTCCTGCCTTCCCAAGTGAAGAGTGACACAATCACATCTGTCAGGTGCCCCTGGGACACACCAGAGTTAGTATGGTGTGACTCAGCCAGACGCCCGGCTTCGCGGTGTCAAGGCGCTCCCCCCCCTCCCCCCCCACCAAACAGGGGAAAAACAGGTCGTTCTGGGACCAAGGCCTGGGGCAACCCAATGCACGCTTAGGGGAGCACATCCTTGGCTACAAAACAACGCTGTCACGCACACTGTGCTCATGCACAAGCACATATGCGCAGACACATACACAGGCTAAAAGGCACTGAAATACTATGTTCATTCTATTCAGCCAATTGTCCAAAACACAATGCTCGAGATTCATAGAAAAGCGAGGTCAGCCTCCCTTTTGTCGCTGCACAAGTGCTCCTAAAGCAGGATGAGAAGAACAAAGAGGCTGCTTGACACCATGATACAATGTCAGGGAGGGCTGATGTCAAACACGACCCCAGCACTCAAGCAGATGCATATGCAGCTCCCGGATCCGCCCAATCCCTTCTTAATGTGCCATGGAATAGGGTCACCTGTTTGACTTTGACCTATAACAGAGATCACACAGTTTAACTCCTTTGTCAGTGATGTCATATATAACAAGTGTCACATGATTGTGATGCCATGAATGACTTTAATTAGCTACTCCTCTGTTGTATACACACATAAAATGTGTTTGTATTTATCATGTCCCGGAAGTGCCATCCTAGGAGTGTGCGATGGGATTAGGGCAGATTTCGTCACTAACTCTCTGCCCCCCCTTCTATAATCTCCGCCTGGTCCCTCTCCCCAACCCCCCAAACGATATAAAACGCGGTGAGGCTTGAAGGACGTGGCCCGCTCGCTAGCAGCTAAGTTCCCTCGAGTGTCGTGGCAGGGATATAAAAGGCAATGTGCAGCTGTGAGTGTCACCCAGCTTGATAGAGGCGTCACGCGAAGCCCAGGACACCGGACAGCCATTTTGGGCCTCCCCATTGGCCGGAGCATGTTAAAATTAGCATGCCCTCAAACATCTGTACCTGGTTGTCTTTACAAGGTACGCCATGGAGCCCATTCAACGGGGCTGCCCCAGGCCATTGTACAACATTATACCGCACTCAATATATTAATCGTCTCACACTGGAAAGTTCAATTCTTACAGCCATTCATGAAGACGTTATGCAGAGTAGCAAATTAGGGTTGTAATGATGCATACATGGAAGATGGAGTGTGTTACATGTCATAAATTATCGGCAAGTTTCACTAAATGCCATCCTTCGGCGCGTGGACGTGCCGTAGAATAAATATTCATCGCCACCGCTCTTGAAAGTCATAAAACACACATTTTTAACTGTTGACATTGCTCCAAGCGGCTGTGTATGCGAAAAAACCCCGGAGAATTTCATTATTGTTATGACATTGTTGATATAATTGTTCCCCGGCAGTCGGGGAAGTGGGTTTTCATTGGCGCACCCCTCTCTGACTCTCAGACGCCAGGTTTCAAATTGCTCGCAAAAACACAGCGGTATTCGCTATTCATTACCATCCAAGTTGGGTTTTTCTCTTTTTTTTTTGCCTCAGAAGGGCAGGCATCTTGAATGTTTCCCATTTTCCTAGAATTCATGTTGAAGCATTGAATTACAGTGCTGGCAGCCATGGCACTGTGTGAATATTCATTATTTTATGTATAATATATGGGAATGCCTTTTGTCACTTGATTTCATGATTTACGTTTGCGGTTCTGAGTGGGAGATTGGAGCTTTGGGTGTGAAGTGGCTGGCCCAGTGCAGGGGCAGTTTCTGGACATAGGGGGTGCGGTTCGTATCCCCACTATATCCCTGACAGAATCCCTGAACTGAATACACTGGATGGCGTATGAAGCTTCTGTACCCATCCGGGGAGGCTTAGTACCGTTTACCTGCATTTTTGTAATAAGCACAGTGTTTCAGATGCAGTCTGGGGCCCTACAGTTATTAATACCTCGGCGGCTTGCCGGAAGAGCACTTTAATTTGCGAGGTGAGCAGATTGAAGGCCCACCTGGGCGACGGGTGCTGGCAACTCGCCCAATTCCCCACCGGGAAGCCTGCATTATTCGGGGGGGGACTCCAACTTGCATCATCTTTTGAATTCGTAACAGTGTTTACGGGAGTGTTATTCATGGGGGCGTGAAGTGGGCGGGATGTGGGGCACTTAGCAGTTCCGCTTCCGAAGAGGTGTCTCAGCGACACGTGTGAGTGTAGTTTCCACGCGTGACAGTCCCGTGGCACGTGGCACCTGTTGGAGCAGCTCCGCTTGGGGAAACGCTGCTTACCGGGCTCCTTTGTGGCCCCGCCCACCCCCGCCACCGCTGTGCTCCATATCACGCTACAGCGCCCGGCCCCCCAGCACCACTTCTCCCACACGAACATGGCTAATAATAACAGCCTCCATTCTACTTAACCCGATCTGGACGGAAAACCTCCTGTCATCTTCTGCTTAACTCTTACTAGGCCTGCATCTTATTTTGGTTTAGCTTCCAGCACTGATTAACAGTATATATTTTCTTGAAATCTTTTGACGAAATAACCTGGTCTACACAGGTTAACCAACCAGGTTCAATAGATGCTTACTCCTACAGTGGAATAGCAATGTACAATTTTTCCTACCATTGAGTAACGTTTTAAAACTATGAATTTCCTCCCTTCATAGAATAACAATCAATGGTTTCTGCTCTCATAGAATACTAGCCTCAGATCTGCCGGCCTGGCTGTCTGTTTCCTGTCCTTAAATCCAGACTGGAAGCCATTAAATGTAGTATTTATTTACCCTTAAGATTAGTGTGTGTTTATTGTTAAGCTGACTGTGTGTATTCAGTATGACAATTTGCTGTTGTACTAATTTATATGTGGATTAACCCTGGAATATTTTAACGGGCTTCTGATGAAGACTCAGCTTTTCTCGGCCTCATTAAAATACGGTTTTCTGCCAGCCAGCCCAAACTTCATAATGGCTTTGCGGTGTTTGGTGAGTTTCGCAGAGCAATTTGACAAGGACAGAAGTTGAGGTTGTCTGTGAGCGCTGATCTTTTTATGTCTTAGACAGCAAATCCACAAAAGGTTGTATTTTGGGATTTGTGTAACGTAAAAAAAGTGCTAAAAAATGATTAATGCCAGGATTTTTTTAAAAGAAAGCACGTGTTTGTAGCTGTCTCCTCTCCTACTATCACTTCCTGCTTCCATTACATCTTTATGACAAGCAACAGAATGACCATTTTCAGCTGTATAAAAGCAATAACGTAAAAAATTTTTTGGAGGGGACGAGAGGATCTCGTGTAGGTGCTTGAGGACATGGTGGCTTTTGGTGTCTCTGCTTCCTGTCCATCCCCCAACTCTTATGAAATGCTGCCCTTTAATGAGTGACAGAGGCAACATACTCCTGTAAGGCCTGCCTGCATTTGATTTGGCCGGAAACCTTGTCTGCAGCATGTCCTGATGCTAGGTTCGTGTGAACCCCTTGAACAGGAGGGCAAGGGGTGGGTCGAGCTTTGATCACCTGCACTAACCCCCCATCCTGGTGCCAGGCTGGTGGCCAAAGTTGCTTTAAGAAGTGCACTAATCAGCCATAACAGGGTGGGGGTCAGGCCACACATGAGAGCGCGACTATGGGGTCGGGGGCTTCATCAGAGCTTGGTCCTCAGAGATGAGGAAGGAATGGGGGGTTGGGTTAACAGGGGATAAGAATGGACCATGGACCTAAAGTAAAGGTGGGGGGGATGGAGGGGTTGTAACTCCCCCCAATAAATCAAAAACTGGTTAATACAACCTCCTCAATAACCATGTTTCGCCTAAATGGACTGAGACCTCACCTCCCGCCCCCCCAGTGTTCAAACCAAAGTTACGCCCATTACGTCCTTGGAATGGACTCTAATGAATGGTAACACAAGAGGCTAAGGTTTAGGAAGGCCTGAGGTTTAGGAAAGGGTTGCAGCAGGCTGTAGGCCAGCCATGGCCTCTGGAGGTATATCAGGGGAACGAAAATCATTGTGCTCCTCACTGTACTTTCCAAGCAATTAAACTATATGCTGATAGATATCAGTGTTAATGGTCAGTAAATTGGGAGTTTATTGTAGTGGACAGGCTAAGCCAGGGCCCCGCTGCGTTCTTCACACTGTGGATGGCCACTCCCAGAATCCTCTCTGCTGCAGGTCCTGGGCCTAGCGCATTACATTCAGTGTTTCCATTGGCGTCAATGTTTCCTGTTGGGGACGGGGGTGGGGTTTGAAAACTCTGGGGCTAAATAACGGGGGGGCAGCTTATCAGAAATGGGTGAGGAACATGCCTCCCCTCCCCCTCCAGGTTAGTATTCCCGCTCAGGGAGTAATCGATGACACCCCCCTCCCTCCACGTGGCTGGCGTGGCAGTGAGACTGTACTGAGTGCCTCTCAGGATGTATTAGCTGTGATTTATTACAAGGTGCGTGTTTTTGTCGATTTCTGCTGTGCTCCTTCTTCCTCTTGGGGTGCGGGAGCTGTGCCAGAGGGTCCCTGCTTATGGGGCTCGTGATAGGGTGAGGGGAGGGGGCTAGGAAAACCAGGGGGCAGGACGTGATTTATTTTATTTGCATCACCACTGCCGATTCGGTGTTTTTTCCAAGGCTTTTCTCAGCAAGGGCAATAAGAACTGTGGGTAAAATGGAAAGACCTCTGGGGGCGCATCCTCCAGCCCAGACACGCCGCTCTCCAGTTACGAGGCGGCGGGGTACAGTTTCACCGCCGCAGTAATTGCAGTCTCTTTGGTCTAAATGCTGAGATCACAGGATGGGTCTGTGGCCCTTTCTATATTTAATTAACCCTGGAGGACTGCAGGCTGCAGGGTTGCGGGGCTGCAGGGCTGCGGCGCTGCGAGTGGCGGCCACACCTGCGCCGCCTAGCCCGCTTAGGCCCGGGCTGTGCTGGGTGCTGACGGCTCATTTCATTGGCTGAAATTACTTACATGTATCTCTGGCAGAGACAAATTATCGGAGGTTTTGCGGCTAATTATTTTTTAATTGTGCCTCCCTCTTCTGTCGTGGCATCAGCGAGCCCCGGCGCCGTATTCGGCTCCAAACCCACCATATCGTGTGAGAGGATTGATTATATCTCCACCTAGGGGGGTCGCGGGGGTGTATTAAGAAAAGGAGGCAATGCTCTGTTTTTAATGATCTCCTTCTGAAGGGGGACCTACCTGAGCCGCCGCGGCTCTCTTCTTCGCCTTTATTAGTTTTCTCTTAACCTCCCCCCGTATCACTTTCAGAAGTGATACATCTTGCCCCCCCCCACCCCCCCCCCATGAACTATGTCAAGAGATATCAGTTCAATGTGTGGGTGCAAGAACAGAGGAACGTTTAGCCTCATGACCACTTGAAAGATAAGTAGATGACTGTGATCAGGACTGAGTCTGAATGGGGGGGGGGGGGGTCATGTTTTGGGATGGTCTTCACCACGGTCAGTGGTGACAACAGAAGCATCTGCTTCATGTCCATCTGCTTCATGTCCCCCAAACCCCGCTATGCATGTTATCCAGATTCGAATACGTATCACCAGCCAGTGATGCTTCAGACTTTTGGTGCTCCTGCATCTGCACTTAATCAGGGCTGACCATGGTGATGAGTCACTCTGAAGGTCAGCGTGGTTAACCTCCCCCCCCCCCCCCTCACTGACATGTGCCCACCCAGCATTCAGAAACAGCTGTTAGTGGCTGGTAATGCGGCAGACGCCCCTGCTACCCTGAGACATGAGCACTGTGAAGGGAAATTTGGATCTGGGGCGTCAGTATCAAGACCGTGGGTCCAGTGAGTGTGGCGTCAGTGTGAAGCTGTAGCTCTTCGTCACACGTGATGGTGCACAGCCCAGCCGCCACCTCGCCCAAGCTCGCTGTAATAGTGACGCAACGTATGGGAGCCTCTCTCACCCTCCACCACTTTCAGATGAGGCAGAGATAAGGGCTTCAAAAACCAAAGAGTGAAAGCTAGAGAGTAAGGGGAGGGAGCAGGGCTGCCTGGGGGGCTTGGGGGGCCTGCATGCTGAGAGAGGATGAGGAGAAATGTTCTCAATTTTTCAGCAAATCTCCATCCCTGTGGCGCAGTAGCCTGTGCCTGCTTTCTAATGGGGGGGGGGGTGAGTAAATAAACACCCATTCTTGTTCTGGAAAAGCTGCTGCAGTTTGTATGAAAAATATGCCTGCCACTGAGCGACGCCGCCCCCCTCACAAATACACCTCGTGCCGGATCGATAGCCATTCCAGCCGAGTATTTACATTTGCTCCTTGTCCCATAAACAACCGTTCTGTAATTCCGGGCTTCGCTCTCATGCGTGGAGCCATTACAAGGCAACGCAGGTCATCGCCGCCTCATGAAATCTTAATAAAGCTCCTTAGGGTGATATATGGAGGCGGAGGAGGGGGGCACAGCTGACGTTTTACCTCGATGGGATCACTGACGGGAGGCAGGCCCCCCCCCGGAGCTCTGACCAATCAGCTCTGGATCCTGCTGAGCAGGATGAGGAGAGAGCGAAAGTGTGTCTGCCAGCTGCCATTGGCTGCCTCCCACACTGTGATGCAGAGGCTGGCCCCCTCCTCACACCCCGGAAGAGTTCAATGGAGAACTTTGCTGGTCTGTTTCTACGATTTTCTATCCCCTCCTCTCCATCCTAGCCATCGATTAAAGCAACAATTCAATTCCAAACTCATTAGCCGAGGCCCAGGTGAACTCTGGGAAGGCGGGAATGAGCAATGCTTGCCGTCTGGAGCCGGGCCACAGTCGTGGGGGAAATGGATACGGGTGGCATTAGGTGGAGAGCAATAGGAGGAGGGCCGGATGGGAGGGGCACGGAGCAGGAGAAGGGGTGTGGGTATGGGCCTGTCAGGATGATGCGGGCCAGAAATCGGACGGTGCCTTATTAAAGAGGACATGCAGGTGCCACAACCAATCAGATCATTACTCAGCGGCAGGAGGAGGAGCTGGGAAGGATGGCAAACAGCTCGAGAAAACCAGCCAATGGAAATAAAGAGGTACAGCCAATCAAAAACAAGGAAAGGGACAGGAAGGACATTTGTGAAGGTTAAGCATATAGTGATGGCGATGGGCCTGTGTGCTGAGGCTGCTGTTATGGACAAAACTCACCTGGGTGTGTGGAAACAGCGACCTCTATAGGTACATGACATACACGCAAGCCCTTCTCCCAGTGTCCCCCTGGGGAATTCTGGCAGCATCAGGCTGTCATCTGATCTGCCCACTCCTGCCCCCACCTCCGAGACGCCGACATTGGCGCTGCCCTGCCCTACCCGCGTCTGGTGGACTTGGCTGGTGCCCACAAGGACAAAAAGGGGGTAAACAGGAGGGAAATGCAGCTAATTAGTGCCCATTTGAGGGTTCTGTTTCTCAGGTGACACGGACACCGACCTCCACAAGTCCCTGTCTCTGTTTTTGTTAGAGTTTGTGTTGTGTTCAGTCAATATTGTCCAGATATTTGATCTAAACTTCTGCTAGTGTCATTTCATCCTCCTGCCACCAGGGGGAGTTCAGCAGCCGCTGGGGAGGACCGTGAAGCCTTGAGCACAGATAGGGCAGACAGGACACGGCTACGCCTGCCGCCTGTCTGGGTAACACTCACTCGCAGCAGAGGGGCGCTCACCTGGTACCCTGGCCGTGTTCATTGGGGAGCAGGAGCTTATGCTTCGGGACTCATTGCCAACCACACATTGTGCTCTCCTCAGATGAATGGAGGACGAGTCATTCCAGTTCACCATGGATTCCTCTCCCAGTTTCCCCTCCCATTTAATGTCAAAAGTCTGCATATTTTGGCAGTTTTCTGTTTAAATGTCAGCTCAAAGAAGCCACAGGGGATTAGCTTGTTTGTGTGTGCGTGAGTTTACATTTATAGTTTTGAGAGCCGGGTGCATGTGTGTCTGTGTGTGTCTGTGTGTCTCTGCGTCTGCGTACTGTACAGCATGAACACATGTGACACATGTATGTATGCTACAACCTGTTTGAAGCTACTTAATTCTCCAGTTCTATTTGGGCGGGATGGGGTGTGCAAGCTGAGCTTCCAGCTGACCAGTGCGTCTTGATTTAGCTGTTAAAGACTGAATTGGACCCAAGTCCCCCACTGCAGTGGGCGTGCCAGGGCCGGAGCACACATTTAAATTGTCCATCAGGAACGTGGTGAAAAATGTTGGCATTTACAGCAGAGCGGCAGGGTGAAGGTCAGGAAACTGATTAGATCCTAATGGAGGGGGTGTGGGGGGTGCGGAGCATGGGGAGCCGACGAGCGGCGGGAGATGGATGTGAAGGCCAGTCCGTCGCGGCACCAGGCTGCATCGTGCCTGTGTTTCCCTGTTTGTTCCTCATTACCTTCACAACTGCCGTTCAGTATATCATATGTATGTGTGTGTGTGTGTGTGTGTGTGTGTGTGTGTGTGTGTGTGTGTGTGTGTGTGTGTGTGTATATATATATATATACTGTATATAAAAGTATGATATATGTTTATTAAATGTCTGTATTAGGTAATTAAACATAATATTTTTTATTGTTTTGTTCTGTGATTATGTTAATGGCAGCTGGAACTTCATGAGTGGAAGAGTGAAAAAATGGCAGATGATGGTAATGCAAAGGGGGCGGTGATGTCTCGGGAAGGGCGTGGCCAGATGGCAGAGATGTGCCCTACTTTCCCATGGGCTGCGGCAAGGGGGGGGGAGGGTGGCGATGGGAATGTTTATAGCGCCTTGTTGCTTGCAACACAGCTTCCTTCGTTGACAGTCCTTTCAGAGGGTCTTGCGATTCATGAGCCTATTGGAGCGATGGCGGCACTCGCTAATGGAAACGTCAGGCGTGGCGTGACAGACGTACCTTCACTGCCGCAAACCGGGGGGCACGAGACGGAGGGGCTAGAGCGCACACGCAGCCTGGCCAACCGTGAACCCCAGGGTCAGACGTTTATGTTCCAGGGGGTGGCACGATGGGAAATGGAGATCTACACAGAGTTTTTTCCTGGAATAGGTTTTCCGGAAATGTTTAATATATTTATAAATATATATGCCAGTTATTCCACAGGGGAAAAACCAGAGGATAATGGACTCATAACTGGCGGAGGCCAGTAGCTGTCAGGCGAGATTTTCCAATCGAAGCTCACATTTTTTAAATCCTCCAGTCATTACCACGAGACGCAGGAGAATTAAAGGAGGAGTGAAGCAAAGATACAGACCCATTCAGGTCTTTGCAACCTAATCATTACTGACACCACCAAGGCCATCCGAATGATCATTTAACGAGCGTTTCCCCACATAGGCCCGGAAACGTTCCAGTAATTAGATGGAGGGGCCTTCCCTCCTGGCATTTGGTGCCGAGCATGGATGGAGCATTTGCTTATTTGTTCATGCATTGCTCGAGTCGGCCCATTCCTGGGGCTGTAAAATCGTCTCCTGTTGTTCCATTACAACGGCGGTCGAGCATTCAGTTTAATCCTTCCGGAAGGCGGCATCACCCCAGGCTGTTGATAGTAAGCCGTCGGGGCGAGTCCGACGGGCAGGAGTGACACACTCCGCACCGCGTGAACGGGAAGGTGTGCTCCTGGCCTCTGCGGAGGGCCGCCCTTGTCCGCTCCGCGGTATTGTTGAAGTGCTCATCCTCCAAGACAGTAATTATGGTACTTTCTGTTTGCGACTTGCTATTTTCTGCCTGTTAGGCACAACATTTGAGCAAACATTTAGGAGGGAGGAGACAGATTTCCTATAACAGGTGGGATCTTCCCTTTTTCGCCTGGAGATGCCATTTCCACGTGTTGCTTTAACGCCGTGACTCCATTGCACTTTGCTTCCCATCTCCGTTCCCTGGGAGGTGACCTCCGGAGTCTTTCCTTTCCTTGCCATGGTTCTGCTGCTGAGGAAAGCGGGATGGGTGTGGGTAAGCCACATGACTTGGGGCATCTCCATTCAGTTGTGGGTGAGGTGGCTGCAGTTTGAAACGCAATGTGTCTTTGATATTCTGGCTGGATTTTCAGAGTGGAGCTTGGGGCTTATTAACACTGGCAGAGGAGCTTACTGGTTGGGATTCTGGGGGGTGGGGGGCAGTGTGGTATAGGACCCCCTTCCCAAAAGGTAATGTAGACACACACTTTTTTTATGACCCTAACCCTAACTAACCTGATTCACTTACCAGCTTGGTGAGCCAGTTAGTAGTTAGTAAGTGCAGCATCAGAGCAGAAACATAACCCCCCCCCCCCCGCAGTGCTTTTGGTTGCCCACCCAGCACCCTGCTGCAAAGCTTTTCCAAGCTCCGGATCTTCTTGAACCAGGGCCACTTAAAATCTTGCACCCCCTGATTCACACCCCTCCTCTCCCCTTTGAGACCCTCCTGGGTGCCCTCGATCCCACCCCCCCCCCCACTCCGGATCAGCACAGCCTATCTAACACAGCTGGCAGGGCTGATAACAACCTTTGCTGAATTATGGCTTTTAATTATAAGACTTTACTGCCTCTCTAAATAAGATCTCTGTTTTTTCATCTGCAGTGGGGCAGAGGTTGGGGAGGGGGGACAGATAGTCAACAATTCACAAACAGTCGTTAACGCATCCCACATTTACAAAGAGCCCCCCCCCCCCCCCCCCCCCAGTGCAGTCCCAGGGAATGCAGGCATGTTGTAAGGAAAGAAAATGGAGGCGTTAAAGCATAAGCTGGACCTCGTGCTGGGGTGGGGGGGTGGCAGGGGGGTCAGTGACGGGGGAGTGTGATTATTTCCATTTGCGAGGATAACCTCCTTGAACAGTGTAATCTCAGAGCTTCACGGCTTTTTTCCACCTGGTTGGCTCGGGTAATGGAAGCGATTTCATTAGGGCCACCTCGCATGCACAGGTGCTACTCATTATTTATTTATCTGCACGCCTTTGGCCCCGCCTGGCCACACGCCACTCCACCCTTCGACCTTCTCCATGGCGATTTCTTGACCCCGGATAGCTGTATAAACGCCGTGAGTCTGCCTTTCGGTCATAAATATCATGTGTGATACCTTATTTAATAAAGAAATGATGGTGCAGGGATATGTGCTGTTCAGCCACCCATGACGTATTGGATTAGATAAAACTCTTGCTGTCTACTGAGATTTTAGGCTTTGCAAATCTTAAAAGCCAGTCCCCCTCTTACCTAATATTAAGGCTCGGATTCCCTCTAAGACAAATGCATTTTACTCAGTACCTTCTCCTTTTTTATATTCATCCAGGCTAAAAACTTGTTTTTCTACTTTTTTGATTTTTACTTACATTTTTTCAAGGTTTTATTGGTGTGCATGTGTTTAAATCCGTGGTGCTGTTTTGTTGCTATGCAATTTGTTAGTATCTAGGTATTTAAGAGGAGACCGTGTATAAATAGATTGTATTTGGTATTTTGTGCTTTTATTATTTTTTAATTTTTTTATTTATGAGTGTGTTATGGAGGTCTTGACACGAAACCATGATCCATAAGTGTGGTGTGGTGTGGTGTCTGGCCGAATGGCACACTTTATAATTACACATTATTATTCATGGGGAAGGGGACGTGGAAAAACACTTCAGTGTTAGAGCTTTCCTTTTTGATGACGGTTGGGGGAAGTGGGCAGCAGTGCCAAATGTCACATGGTCTGTATTTTTGTGAGAAGAATTGGCCTGTGCAGTGATGTGATCGGACCAGGCCCAGCACATATGGTGGGGATCAGGCTTGGGGAAGACCCTTTTCATAACACCCCCCAATATGGTAAACACAACCAGACAAGTAACACAGGTGGGGTGGGGGGGTGATGTCCTAATAACTTTATCCCCATTGTGAAATGATAGATTGTAGTCCGCTATGTAATAGGTGCACGGAAATTGCGAGCAGCCCACTAAGCCCCGTACAGGCACATGGCAGTGATGGGCCTGTTTGGGGAAGAGGGGGGGTCACTGTGGGATTCTTCATGGGGGGGTGGGGGGGTCAGTTGTGCTGTTCCATCTCAGTCACAGCAGCATCGTAATGATCATTATGCGATATCTCCGTAATCTGTCTGGCGGACAGTGTAATGGCAAACCCTGCTCTGTGAGTGGCCCCGTCCCCATTACCATGATGCATCAGCCGGCACTTTATACTCACAGGCTGGCCGGCAGGCAGGCCGAAATCCCACATTTAAAACCAGCCCCCAGAAAGTGAATAATTAGTGTCGATCGGGTCTGACCGGCGACTGGGCTGATTACCGGGGCACCTTCATTGCGTCAGGACTGTAGCCCACCACCAGGGGCAGTGTGGTTTATTTCCTGTGAGGATGGGTAACGCTAAGTTAACTAAACTCCGTGCTGCCAGAGCCTTGTCTTTTTTCCCTGACCCTGATTAGTATGGATGGATGGATGGATGCATCTCCATGACTGGGTCAGAGTTGCCTTCTGCATTTTTTGCCCGCAGTCCCAAACTCCTCGGCCCCACAGTGTGAGGATTAGTCAGCAGATATCGAAAGATTTTATGCAAATATTATATTTATTTGCTTGCCTGGCGCACAGCTTTAGTCACCTGTTTAACCCACACAAACTGTATACTTCATAAACTCCATAAACACCCCGGCTTCAGGTTAAGGGCTCTGACCTGCACCCACTCGCGGTAACGCTGTGCTTCGTGGCCCCCTGGCCCCCGTTCACAGAAGCGGGCGTGTCCCATCCAGAAGCAGAGTCACTCTGAAGACAGATAGCATGAGTTAGCGGCTGGTGGCACGTCCTTTGCAGAGCAGGTGGTCGACTTATTCTCAGTTAACAACCTCTTTTCCTGACTGAAGGTCTGCTGGTTCCTGGGACTGTTAGAGCAGGGTGCTGACCTCCGCCGCATTAAAAATGTCCAGCTCTGCATACAAACATGTAACTATTAACAACTTTGCCACTAAGGGAACTTTTAGATACTTCGATGCGGGTTTCTGTTAGGCTGCCAAGGAGAGGTCCGCTGGGTGAGTCAGTGTGCGCTATGCGGGGAGCGTCTGTGCTGTGAATCCAACACGTATAGGAACAGAGTGCCTCATGCTGGCGTGGAGTTATTCTCCATGATGCTTGGGTGCACTAGGAGACATCAAGTCAGCTCTGTAGGCCAGGAAATCTCTCTGTACCTCCCGCCGCCTCACCGTCTCTTTCTCACTTCACTCCCTTGTTCCTCCCGCAGCCTTTTTATGCACCATCCGCCTACCCCCCTCCTCGTCCCTTTAAGAAGGGAGTGTGGAGACAGAGCAGATCCTAATCTCAGGTCGCCCTCAATTGGCATCTTGCCACTTTTTAATTAGCCTGATCTGAGGTGACTGCAGGGAAAAGGAAGTCCACCCCCTACAGGTCGTCTTGGGGCATGCGGCACAGAGCCCAACATCATCCAGTCACTTCCCAACCTCGACAGGACTCTAATTTGTGTTGCCACGGCGACCATCCCATCCGTGTCTACCATGGGCGCCTTTCATAGCAAGTGGCCTGTTGGGGGGGGCGTGGGGGCAGGTAATACCTGAGCTTCCACAGGCTGTCAGCAATCTGAGTGAAGTACCTGCTTTTCTGTTGAATTTATTAATCCAGTGATCGCAACACCACTGGCACCATCGCTTGGCCTGTGCTGTAATGCACTCCTGTCGGGACCCACGCCTGCTTCTGAGTGAAACGCTGCAGCTTTTCTTGCGAGCCATGGGTGATGGCAAGCCCCAACATGTAAATGGAGGCGGGGAAGTGTAACCTCTCGGCTCACTCCCCGACGCAATTACACGTCCCAAACAGCAGCCTTGCGTGTCGCCCGCCATGCACACCTTTGCTGCGATGCTGCTCAGAGCATTTCCCCTACTAATGTGATATCTAAATTTAGCTGATGCCTCCCTTTTCTTGCAATATTATGACTGTAATTAAAGTCTGTGAATCAAAACATGCGGTATCTGGTGGAAATGCGGGACCTCATCACAAAAAAGCGTATAATCATGTTGTGTCATGTTTTTGAATGGTAAACTATTTCCCTCTAGAAAGAGCAATTTTATTTTTTTTCCATCCAGGAAGGACAGAGCATTGGTGAAGGGCGTTGGCCTGGGTTCCATGGAGACATGCGATTAGGGGATGGGTGTCTGGGGCCTGAAGTGCTGAACACTCAGTACGTTTACATGCACAACTAAGTCTAGCTACGGTAATAGCTCGACTACGCCATTTAATCGGACTACTGTCCTTGTCCCAGTATACATGCATGGGAGGGGAAGTCATTTATTGACCAAAGTATGTCCGACTCTGCTACAATAGGTAGCAGTATGGCTACTTTCAGCTTGTCAGTATTGGGCGGTTGACCTGTTATGTCATGTACATATTAAAAAATGAAATAATAATAATAAATAATGAAATTAATAATGATGGAGCTTTAATTACGATCTGGTTGGAAGAACAGGTACAACAAGATCAGGATAGCACGACGAGAAATAAAGTATTTTGTATAATATATTATGACAGCACGGTATTGGAGGTTTTTCAGATATTGCAATGTGATTTTGTTGTAATGAATATTGGGGTATTTATAAAACAAAAAAGGATAAATTTCTCAGAAACCCGTCTAGGAGTGATTTAAACAGGATGAAAATGATTATGATTGTCTCAAAGAACACATGCAGCACTCATGCAGAGTGGAGGTAAACTTTAAACTGTTTTGAAAAATATGCTACAGTAGATAATATTGAAAATGAATAATCATTAAAACTGCAAAACCTGCTAAGTTTTTTTTTTCGTGTGACAGATTAAAAATGTTTTAGTGAGACTTAAACTCTCTGCGCTATAATATCTGTACCAAAATTACGTTAATAAAAAGCCTGATCTTAATTTAGCTGACTAGCAATGTTAGAATTCAGTGTGCATAATATGCATATTAATAGCGCACATCGCTTAGGCTTCAGGAAACTGAATTCAAAAAATGACTGTAGTAAGACTGGAAGACTAAGAAGGCTTTGGGAAACTCACTCCTGAATTAAGAAGGATGTCTATAGTAAGACTGTACGAACGCTACGTCATTCTTAAGTCCTGTCTTATCACAGATCTTACAAACGATATAGCATTAAGAAGGCTTCAGGGAACTTATCCCAGTGCAAAATACCTGGCCTCGCATTGTGATATCATTTGGAGCCGGTACCAGTTTTCACACCAGTGGAAAACCAGTGCCTTGAAGTACCGTACTCAACTAAATGCCCTTTAGTTGAGCAGTGAACTGGACAGCTTCCCATTTCTGTACATTGTGTACGTGCTGTACGTCCTCTGCTATGCTCTAAGCTTCTTCTGGTCCTTCTGGGCCAAAGCCCAGAGGGGAAACTATGGAGCATGTGCAGAGCGCCATAGGCCAGTTCGAGTCCGATTAAACGTATACATGCAGGAGTAAATCGACTCCCAGTCACATTATCTGGGAGCCTTAGTCTGAGTAAAAGAAATTTGATAATTGTATGATTTCAGTAGGACTAGCATGTTTACATGTACTTTAAAAGTCTGGTTTTAATCAGACTAACACCATAATTCTATTTTCTTAGTGTTCGTGTAAACATACTGAATGATTGGCTGATGTAGGGACAACTGGCCTCCCTTCCTGGCCAATAGCTTTCTTGATAATTTGGGCCAGCTGCCACAGGGCAAGCAACGGATCTGGAGATGTGTGGGGTCTTTCCCTTCACACTAAACAATGGGGAGGGGGGGTCTCAGAGGCAGTTATCCCTGGATTGTGTCGTCCCGTGTACTGCTTCTCGGGGTCCCAGTGACCCACAGATCCACTGAAGTAGCATGTGCCCAGGATGCCGTTGGCCAGCTTCCGCACTAGTGTGTCACTCAGCGTGTGGAACGAGGAAACCACAGGGCCCCATCCATTTGTGTTTCGGTTCCACAATCATCTATGTAGAGAGAGAAGCTGCACCCTGCAGGCTGAAGACCGCAAAAGGTGATTTCTGAAAGGGAAAGCATTTAAAGCCACGGTCTATATTAAATTCGAACAAAAGAACGGCATGGTATGAAAGAGGCAACAGGGATCATCAATGATTCAGCCCAAAAGTTGGAAAGTTTCTGCTGAGGCCAAGGCAAGGCACTGTGTATACATGCTACATTAAGCTATAGAAAGAATGTCTTCAGGTGACTAGGGGAACTTCTTTTGTTCCAGGGTGACGTGGCGCCTCAGCTAAAATGCACTGAATTATAAAAAAGCCGTTATAATGTAAAGGCCCCATTGAACACGCAAGACTTTCCACAGCGTTACGTCGTGGAGCCTGGGGAATGCTAGGAGGGGAGTTGTATGAGTGTCTGAGAAACAGAGTGTGGCTGTGTTGACTCTGTCTTAATGACCCTTAATCCATGTTCCTCAGCCTCGTATGCCGGAGATGCAAATAGATCCTGACCCCTCTGTCGACCGACAGAGTACAGACAATCCAAAATAGCAGGATATCCCGGTTTCACAGATCGTCTCTCCTATTCCCTGGATGCCCGCGTCCTATTTTACCAAAAGCCTGGAGAAAGCCCCCGTGGGCCCACTCTCCTGTGCCTACAGCCGCTATGTTCCAGCACTTTCCAAGGGCTGTGTGCAGCAGGGGCAGCTGCTCTGTGTATGTCAAGGTGAGGGTTGGGGGTGAGGGCTGGGGGTGAGGGTTGCAGCTAGGTTACAGGGAGACAGATGCAGAGATTGCGGAAAAGAGTTTGATTTTTCTTTACCCAGAAGCACTAATGTTTGTGCATGTGTGTCTGTGTGTGTGGATTATGTTTGTATTAAATAGAAATGAATGGAGACAAGCATTTAATTAAAAACATGTGTGTGTGTGTGTGTGTGTGTGTGTGTGTGTGTGTGCGTGAGCGGGTATACCTATCCTTATGGGGACACAATGTCCCCATAACATGAATATCCATTTTTTTCCCTTATTGGGACCAGAAAATCAGTGACTGCTATGAAAAAACTGAAAATGCAAAAACTCTAGTATTTTGCTTGGTTATTTATGGTTATGGTTAGGGCAGGGTGGGGGTTAAGGTTGTCATAGTTAATGTTAGCATTTTACCCATAGAAGTGAATGAGCGGGCCCCGTAAGGATAGGTATACACTACGTGTGTGTGTGTGTGTGTGTGTGTGTGTGTGTGTGTATATGTGTGTGCGTGTGTGTTCAGTTCTGTTGTTCGGCTGATCGTCCAAATGACGAGGTCAAGAGGGAGAACAGATGTGAGACGGGGGTGGTAGAGGGTGTGGTGAAGAGACAAAAATGAGAGCAGTAGCAGTAGCTCTGCCTGTATAGAGGTGGGCTGGTATAAAGCATTCAGTGCATTATGTGGGACGGGTGGGTGCTTATTTGAGATGAGTGTGATTGATGACTTGGACAGAACCCAGAACCCTCCCCCCCATTGCTGCGATGCAGACTATCTTCCCAGAAGAGGAGGGGCCAATGAAAAACATATGCAGCGTGGGTTGGGCACACTGGGGGTACCGCTGGTGCTGACCGCACAGAACTTGACACCTGAGAACCTGGGTTGGGGTATGGATATGCAATGGGGGATCGGCGCTGCAGAGATGAAAGCTTTTTTGGATTCTGCTTTTCCAGGAGTCAGGCTCGAGCCGGGAATTGAGGGCTGTCTTCCGGGATGCCCGGCTTGCTGCCGCCGATCCCTCAAACGTCCAGCTTCTCTTTATTCTTTTTGCCATCTCCGTTATCCTTTTGTGTCCATAAACAGGAAGTGACAGCAGCAGTTTGTTATCAGCATCTCTGATTTTTTTCAGAACTGCCTTGTTGCCTGTAAGAACAGGAGACACTTTCTAATGACCAGTCTTGAGTTAGAAACCTGTATATTGAGATGTCAGAGGAGAGGAGCAGCGACTGGGGCTCACTGAAAGGATTTGGGCTGAAAACCACGTCCTGCTTTTTTTTGTAATTCTCCACAGTGGCTGTTGTGAGAATGGGACCCTTCCGCTCCCCATTGACGCCTCGGCACTCAGAGATGAACTTGCAGAGAGGTCACACCTCCCTTTGCATTTCCGGCTTGCATGGGCTCCTTTGGGGGTGTAATCAATCTGGCCGTAGCATAAATGGTGTGTGTTTCATGTGACACGCTTTGTTTTGCCTGGATGGGATTGCGGGGGCTGCGTGCTTGTGTGCCGCTGTGTGCAGCAGCCTGTAATAGCTTGCCCAGCCGTGGGGGGTGGGGGGGGGGGGGGTTGTGATTGTTAAAGGGAATTGGGCACAGCGTAGCGGGATGTGGAGGAGAGGAGGGGCCCTGTCCTCTCGTGCTCATCGCTGTGGCAGATGTTCATTTTCTGCCTGAGTTGCTCTAGAAGGAGGCAGTTACCACGCCGTTGATGAATGTCTCGCGACTCCACACGGTCCGACTGCAGTGCACGGCCCACAAGAGCCCTCCCCCCCATAGACGACCCCCCCCCACCCCCATGACCCCGCTCCATCTGTAGGAATCAGCGGTAATCACACCTCTACTCAGCTGTATAGGTCAGAAGCATGTGCTGGGTGGGCAGGCAAGTGAACTCATCTCCAGAGCAAACCAGCAGGTGAGAGCACGATGTTGGTTCCCTCAACAGCAGCCCCCCACCTGAAAAGGTGTCGCTGTAGAGGACGTGTGACACAATCACCTGTTTCCCATGCGAGTGGGGCTGCTTGGAAGAAGTGACCCTACACAGGCAGAGGTAGGCAGCTCCCTTCTCTGCCTCGCAGGCTCCCACCCACCAGTTCATCCAGTGCTGCCCTCATCAGCCTCCATTCTCCTGGCTCTCCTCTCCATCTGTGAGTCTGTCTGCCTCAGTCTCTCGGTCTTGGAGGTCAGGCCTCCAGATTAACGGTCTCATGAGGCTTGAGTTCCCTTTGGCTCCTTCCATCATTAAAAGCCGGTGGCTTGGCCGAGGTCGTATTTTATACGCATCTGGAATTGGCCCGTTATCGCCCGGCGCAATGTGTATATCACACACAGAGCTCACAGTGAAAAATCAATTCCCCCCCACTTCTCCAGGGTCTCTGTGCGGGTATGTGTGAGTGTTTGCTTTTGTTTTTTATTTATTAACTTGTCACTAACATCCAGAAATCAGCTTTGAAATATCACAGAGGTTTGGGCACCTCTGATAAACAACCCAGAACTCACTTTCGACCCTGTAAGGTGACTATAATCACGATCTAAGGAGGAAACTTCCTATGTAGGTTCTTGGGCCGAGAGAACTCGAGCGAATGGCTCAGCGAAGCCAAAACATATGTCACTCTGCCCCCGGGACACACAAAACATATTCACGCACACACTCCTTCGCATTTACAATACCTGTAATGAGCTACTGGTCACAATAGAAATCTCATGCAACAAAGAATACATGAGTACCTGAATGAAGTGGCTTTGGAGGAAATGGAGGGCTGCTGGGGTTTGTAGTCTTTTACACAGGACCCTGGCATGTTAGTTAATTAGAAGGTGGATGAGGGTGAATACCCATGGTGTAGTTAAAAGAATAATGTGTGAAATGCACGTATAATTGTTTGAATTTTACAGATAATGTGACAGAACGTTGTTCTGTGTGTAATGTGTTTAATTAGCTGTTAAGAGGTTAACGGATTTGTTTATTGGAGGAGTCTGGGGAAAGGCTTAGCATTTGCGAACCGGATCGCTTGGTTCCGGGGCCGCTGGCATTCTGGAAGGGGGGATGGGTCTCATTTTGGCTCCTTTCATTTCCTCCCCGCTCCTCCGCTGCCTGGGGAAGAAAGTTTCCTGAGGTCTCAACTGCGTCTAGCCGACTTGCCCACTGACAAGAAAAATGTAAGATCTGCCACAAAAGTCAGCTGCTGTTTTAGCAGCTTGTTGAGAGCCACATAATAAGAGAGAAATGCCCCCCCCCCCGCTCCCCCTACACAGTTATTACAACACTAATGTCAGCAGGCCCACAGATCCATTTGGGCAATCCCCTGAACCTTGGGAGGCAGAGGAGTCCAAGGTAGGTGCGATATTTATCATGCCATCAAATAATAGTCTTGTAAGCCATCAAACTGACATGCCGCACAAGGCTGGGGGCTGAGAAGCAGCAGAAGGGGGACGTGCAAACTAAATGTGTGGAGCGAGCGCGTTTCTGACCTTGTTTATTTGCATATTTATCACGCGAGGTGGAGATGCCTAGGTCATCCGTTTAGGAGCATGAATTATGTGGGGGGGAAGGGGACCAGGTGCTGCGCATTGTGTGTGTGTGTGTGTGTGTGTGTGTCCGTCTGCACGACAGTGTGGGATTGTGGGAAGGTAGCAGAGAGGTAGGAGGCCGCAAGGAGGAAGCCGGAGCAAACGGGCCGGTCGGAAGCACCGAGGTATCGGGGCCAATTAGCATGTCGCAGCCATGCTAACGCTGATTCTATTTTGGAGCATTAATTATGCAGAGCATTCGTTCCGGTCTGCTTGCAGGCGCCGCGTGACTCCCACCCCCATTGTCCTCCGTTTCTCTCTTTTTTTGAAGTACTTTTCAAATGGAAGAGAGTGGAGGTGAGGATCTAAGGCTGGGGGTGGCTGGGAAGCGGGTTCGTCCATCAGCCCTGCTAGAACTCTACCACCCCTGATATAACTGCTTTTTTTGACTGAAGGAAATTATTTTTGCACTAATGGATGTTATTCCTGGATTCAGGTGACTTTGGTATAATCAATTAACCGCAATGAATTAAGCATTAATGGTTATAGATGGGGTGGAGCGGGGGGCAGGAAAAGGCTGTGGTCTTCATCGGGGTGTCAGAATGTTATCACCCTTGATATATCAGCGCCCCAAGTCGGTTGTATATCTTTTTGTCTAGACCCCGCACTCTTACAACTTCCGCATGGGCCTGATTTCCCTGGACTGCAATTTGCTGTTCTGTTCTTGAAGTAATTAAACGCAACAGTTTATAGGGGTGAAATAATCTGAGGGGGGAAAAATCTCCCATATTAAACAGGCTTGGGGCATTTATTCGTTTCCTCAGAGGAATAGTCTGGATTTAATATTCCTGCCGTGTATCACTCTGCCAATCAATCTGTACCCCCCCCCCCCGCTCCGGTGCCGAAGTCCTCTTGCCTTCAAATTGAATTTGCGTGCTCAGATTAGTTTTCCTTAACATTGGCTAAATGCTAATAGACTGCTTATTGCCGGGAATCAGGGTGTATTTGTCAGTTAGTGCCAGTACTACTTTGTCCTGATATTTGTATGTTTAACGAGAGAATCCGACCCCCGTCCCCCAAGACATCCGGTACTTCTGTGCCTCCCCCCACCTCAAGCAGCAGTGGCCTTATCAGAGCCAACATCATGTATTTTTGTTTTTTTTTTGTTTTCTACTTTAATTTAGCTCTTGGTAGATCTCCTGCAATGTCAGGGGGAGCACATACTGTAGGGACTTCACTGTGGTTCCTTTGTCTCATGAATTGGTTGTGATGCGCCGTGTGGTTTTCCGAGGAGTCGCGAGTGAAGCCTGTCTCCACTCCCAGATTCCCATCTCTCTCCCGCTTGCTTGGCTGCCCTCCCAGCAGGGCTCTAGGGCGCGACTGGCATTTTCTGTAACAGATAGGAAGGGGTAGGACGTGGGTGGGGGTGATTAAAAAACGAGAAAATTCACTGTTATCACACAGTAAAATGGTAGGGAAATTTTTCTGTATGTTGACAAAAAAAAAAAGTCTAACAAATTGCATGTTGCTCCATTGGAAAAGTGTTTGATGGATGGAGGTAATTTTATCAACTGGCAGCTCCCCAGTCCAGTGAAAGTATTAGAAACAAGTACTCAAGGGTTCTTGTAAAAAGTCCCCCCCCCTCCCCCCCCCCCACACACACCACTGGCTCACCACCATCGTCAACTAACGATTTCCTGTGCGGTGCAACAGAGGCAGCGAGAGGCTGCAGCTGAAAAGGAGAGGCAGGTGTGTGCTGAGACAGGCCCTGCAGCCGTCCTGAGTGCCCACCTTCGACCGGGACGTTTCTGCGTGATCTCGCCGAGACCAGCACGCTTTCACTCTCTGCATCTGCGTCCAGGTCCTCATACATACCTGGTGTCGTCTCGCCTCCCTCGCTAAACTGTCGGGCGTTTGGTTTCCAGGATTTTTGAGTAAATGTTACCTATAATTTCCGGCATTATCAGCATCACCAGCCTTCAGTAGCTCCATTACACTTATTACATAGGTCATTTTTTCATTAACCGCATTCTGAATTTTGAATGTTAATCTTTTTTTTTTTTTTTCCTCTGCCTCAAACCCTGCAGTCTATCTGCAGAAACCCAGAAATGCTTCCTCTCTGTGTCTGGTTCTCGGCCCCTCAGCCTCCCCCCCCCTACCCCCCCCCCCCCCCCACCGACTTAGGGACGATGGTCTGCAGCATTAATTCTGAGCGGTAATGACGGCTGTTCCCTGGCAGACTGCCTAATTGTGGGCAGAATGAGGAAGCCCCGGAGAATCAGAGCCCTACACGGTGCGACCACTGACTCCTAATGATACCCCCTTTGCATTAGGTTTGAATTTGGATCATTAGAAGTAAAGTCCGGGGAGGGGGGGGGTGTATAATGTGGGAGGAGGTAAACATCCCCCCGTACATCACAAATGCTTTTTTTTTGTGAATAACGTGAAGAACATCATACCCCCCAGCACTCGATTCTGTCAGCCGCTCTTAAGAGCTGCTCTGGATTCACTGGGTGGTCGTCCATTTTTATTAAGCCATTCCAAAGCCCCCCAGCAGAAAAAGAGCGGATCAGTATTCCAGTCACCACCGGGAACCTGCAGCTGCCAGTAAAGGCACGCTTTGCATTTCAAAAGAGCATCAATTTATTAATTTGACACATTTTTATAAATGTACAACGGAGTGGGGACTCGTCCTCCAGAATTAAAAAATACGTATGTAATAAGTGACGGTAGGGTTTCGGTTTACCTCAGGCTCTTCTTCCGTCCGTTAGTGAAACCTCAGATGTGCGATTTTTTCACTTCATCAAGTGATATTTTCCCGGTGAATGAATTGCAGCACATTAACAGACAGTGCCCCCCACGCCCCCGGCTGTATGAATTTCAGACTTCACAAGCCTCTCTTCTGACGACTCTCTCTTGAGCCACCCTCTTGTCCAGATGTCAGTCCGGCATGGTGCCGTAAGAGCCAGTGGAGAGCTCGCCACCAGGGGTGGGGCAGCACGGCGATGATTCAAGGGCCCCAGGCCTGGCAGGGGGGTCAAGTGTCCATCAAGTAGCGCCACAATTCACCCCCCCCCCCCCCCCCCTCCCGGGCAACTTCCCCAGCTCTCACAGCCTCTCCTTCCACGCTGGTGTCTTTCGTTGCGTTTGCACGTGTTTCCACTGCCATCCAGGGAGAGATCAATGCGGAGTGACAGCTGCATTGTTACTAAAACCCAGCCCCTGTTTTCACCGGATTTATTAACCCCGTATGTGAGCACTGCTTCATGTGAGATCCAAATCATGCCAGGATGAGCCCAAGATCTTTATTGGCCATGAGCTGCAGGAGCATCAGAATGCTTCTCACTCCGCCACACTATGCTGCGAAAGACTCAACAGGGCAGTGCAAAACAAGAGAGACATTGTTCAACAACATAGGTGGTGCAAAATGATACAAGACAGTACAGGACAATACAGAACAATACAAAAAACAGTGCAAACCGGCCTGATGTGGTCAGCGGCTGACAAAATGGCATGACAGATCTGTGCCGTGGATATGACTGTGACAGGAACTGTGGACGTTGGAAATGCAGGTGACTTGGGGAAAGGTGCTGTTACCAGGATACCAGGAAGTGTGAAATGTGTGCTGTGCCCAGTACAGGGAACCACATTTTTGGTTTCTCTGCACATTCGAGGTTGACCTTTAAGAGGAAAAGAAAGTGAATCGGGGAGGCGGGGGTGGGGGGGGGGGTAGCTGAAAGGTCAGCAAAGCCCCAAGTGGGGGGTATTTGGAGCTGCTGTTCCCAAGAATCGGGATGGAGATCAATGACGTTCGGACAAGGGGGGCTGTGTTGCAAAGCGCGCAGGCCGGTATCAGCACATTCATTATCACCCGAGCCGGCATGGATGCCGCCGATCCCTGGCGGAGACAGAGACCAGTATGCCTTCCCCATCCTGACGGCATCCACGCACCCCGCAACGCCTGCAAATGGATTTTTATCTTCCCCCCTTTAAAATTTCTTTTCAGGGGAAGAATTTACACATTGCAATCACATCTGCGCCCGACGACTTGTCCCGACAGGTTGCGATGAAAAGGAAATGCGATCGCTGGACGGGTAATGCGACACTAACGCATTTCCCTGAAGATTCCCCAGCCACATTAAGATGAAATGTGTCCCTCTGCTCCTAACATTCCCAGCATGAAATTCTTCATCTTAATGACACAGACGTCCACATTGAAGATTCTAAGATCAGCTTCTTCCTCATTTAGCATATTCTTGAGGTGAACTATTTATTAACACTCTATCTTACACAGTCTATTTCTCAAAAAGCGTTCACTGGGTGCATTCTGCTTCAAACCCTCTTCGGATTCTGGAACGCTCCAAAACTCCAGGAATTTGTCTGCAATGCTCCGATTAACTGAAGACGCAACTCGGAGCCCCAGATCCGCTTCCAGGTGCAACGCCCACCCACTTTACCAACGCTGACCTTTCCAGCTCGATGTGCTAATAGACTCACCCCATGTGACCACGCTAGTCACCCCTGTCCACTCCCTCCCCTCCCCCAAGCTCTGAGTCCCAGATATCAAGCAATTTGACTCTATATTCAAATGTCTGACCTCCCACATCTCTGCCATCTGACTTTGGGGCTGAGGGAAGATGATACAGAGAGACACAGACACCTCACACAAACACTGACAGGGACACACACACACCTCACACAAAGACACAGATAGGGAGACAGAGAGACAGGGACACAGACACCTCACACACAGACACTGACAGGGGGACACAAAGAGAGGGACACAGACACCTCACACACAGACACTGACAGGGGAACACAAAGACAGGGACACAGACACTTCACACACAGACACTGACAGGGGGACACAAAGCCAGGGACACAGACACCTCACACACAGACACTGACAGGGATACAGACACCTCACACACAGACACTGACAGGGATACAGACACCTCACACACAGACACTGACTGGGACACAGACACCTCACACACAGACACTGACAGGGATACAGACACCTCACACACAGACACTGACAGGGACACAGACACCTCACACACAGACACTGACAGGGACACAGACACCTCACACACAGACACTGACAGGGGGACACAAAGCCAGGGACACAGACACCTCACACACAGACACTGACAGGGATACAGACACCTCACACACAGACACTGACAGGGATACAGACACCTCACACACAGACACTGACAGGGGGACACAAAGACAGGGACACAGACACCTCACACACAGACACTGACGGGGGGACACAAAGACAGGGACACAGACACTTCACACAGACACTGACAGGGGGACACAAAGACAGGGACACAGACACTTTACACACAGACACTGACAGGGGGACACAAAGACAGGGACACAGACACCTCACACACAGACACTGACGGGGGGACACAAAGACAGGGACACAGACACCTCACACACAGACACTGACAGGGACACAGACACCTCACACACAGACACTGACAGGGGGACACAAAGCCAGGGACACAGACACCTCACACACAGACACTGACAGGGATACAGACACCTCACACACAGACACTGACAGGGATACAGACACCTCACACACAGACACTGACTGGGACACAGACACCTCACACACAGACACTGACAGGGATACAGACACCTCACACACAGACACTGACAGGGACACAGACACCTCACACACAGACACTGACAGGGATACAGACACCTCACACACAGACACTGAGAGGGACACACAGAGACAGGGACACAGACACCTCACACACAGACACTGTGAGAAGCACAGGCCCACACGTGTGTCCATACTCTCTCGCCTGGTAAATCTGGCAAACTTGGGTCAGGCTTCTTTCCCACCCTGCCATGTTTATTTCTGCCCCATACCTTCTGCCACCCTCCAACACTGGCAGCTGGTTTGTTGACTTACTAACTGGGGTATTTGATGGTGCTCTGAAGTCAAAGCTCAGCTACCAGTGGAAACGCTTTCTGGTCAGATTCAGGAGAGCAGGTGCAACTGTCACTAACTGAGCTCCATGACCCTCAGAGGCAGGTATGGAGAGGCAGATGAGCTCCCCCGCTTCTTTTCCTGTCCTCTAATAGAACAGAATCTCCTCTCCCTATTGACTATACACTTCTGAGTGGGCGTTTGATGAAAACACAGTTAAATTATACTCATTGCCAAAAAATAAACACACGAGAACAAGAATGCTAATTTTGCTGTTGACGCCCCATGATACGCTAGTACGACCCCAGCCATTCCAAGATGCCAGGGGGAAGGGCATATGCCGAGAAATGGGGAGAGGGCACTCGTCTGTCGCTCCCCATAGCCAACAGGGACGGCGTTCAGAAAGGCCTTTGGAGAACTAGCACCGTCAAGACCTTATAAGGCAACAGCTGGCGCTCTGCTTGTACCGAGGCTGCATGAAGGCTGCTTCAACAGCATCTGTACCACCGAGTACTCAAAGTGTGGTGCCTCCTAGTGGCGTGTCAGCATACTGCGGTGGTCTGGCTGAAGTGCCACATGTGGCTGCTGCCCTCAGGCTCATCATCTCAGATCCACCTCCCCAGGTTTGCGATTAAGGTCCAGGTGTGAGAGAGACAGAAAAAGCCGGAAAAATCAGAACAGGGGAGAGAATGAGAAAAGTTATTAATGGAACAACAAAAAAAAATCAGTGAGCTCATTTATATATTTATTTTTAAGTAATTCCATTACTTTCGTAATTTCATTAATAGGGTCTGTTGTAAAAAAAAAAAAAAAACTGTCAGAAGTAATTAAAAGATAAGGTCAAACAGCAGAAGCCGCCTCCTCCCGCTGTCCTACGCGAGGTTTAATTCAGCCGGCCTCTCCTGAGGCCTTTGGAAATGCTCGTATTAGACTGGGACATACTCGTGAGAGAAAGACCTGTTACTCACCCGCAGTGGTGGCAGAGGATGTATCGCAGGTTAAGCCAAGAGCTGACCCCCCCCCCGCTTATTTATCCCTGTCAGGATATTCTCTTTTCTCCTACCCTATCTTGCGCTCCATGAGACTCCCTGACACATATGCAGGTGAGAGCAAGCCTGGGGGGTTGCAGCACAGGGTCAGTATGCCACGCCCCAGGAGCCAGGGATTATGGCTCAGGAGCCCGACAGCGGCTTCAGTCTGCCGGCCCTGGGATTCCGAGCTGCGACCTTCCGATCATGGGCCTTAACCCACTGAGCTGCCCACATTTGTACTAACTGATGTACTCTGGCTGTTGTGACGTAATTTTCATTAAAGAGGTCCGGCACAGAGACTATGCTGGGCGGCACTTACATGTACCACTCAACAAATGAAACAATGTTGATGGTCCATTTGGTGACGCAAATGTGCTGATATTGTGCTTTGGCTACGGGAATATTAGCAGGTAGCATGAAGTCAGAAAGGAGACTGGACCAAAGATTGTACGTATATAAACACCTTTTTTGACCATAAATATGGTCGATATAGCAGATTGAAGGAAACTGATAAGTGTGTGACAGCATGTACATTCCTCGCTATTGGATTGTAAAGACTCCCAGATGGCTGCAAATTACAATAAAACACTTGTGTGTATCAGCAACACCATATACCTATGTCTTTGTGTACTGTAAGAACATAATGCATTGTTAGTTTTAGTAAAATGTTTGATTATACTCATAGCATCCATAACACACCTCATAAATGTCACACGAGAGCAGCTTAGCTGTACAGCGCTACCCCAGGTGTCGACACCCAGGAACACGGGTGGTCCGACTCTACGGTGCCCACTGTGGTGCGTCTGCATCCGTAGTTAGCATGAACCAGCCCTCAGATGCTGTCTGGTACAGTAGGTGGGGATAAGAAAATTCAGTGTCCCGGTCTGAGAGGGTGGGGCCGCAGCTCTCACCTGCACAGGTGCGAAATGAGGGGAGAAGTGTGAAGTTTTAGCATCATCGGGAGATGGCAGTGGGGGCTGGGCAGGGGGGGGGGGGGGGGGCGCTCACTGTGGATTCCTGTAGCTGGGAGGATGAAGTCTGACAGTGGCACGAACTGTCAGCACGTTCAGTGCGTAAACAGCTGTGGTGTACTTGTGGGGGGGCCATGGGGGGTTCGGCAGGGGTACATCAGTCACTGGGCCTCTTTGCACAGCTGCTGGGGCCCAGTTTCTGCAATAGCCGACTGATTGAGGTGTCGGGACCCAGATCGCGGTCAGGGCGTTACGCGCTTATTATAATAAAAAATGTCTGACTGCACTGTTTAAAATACAAAGACTGTCTAATGAAACACAAATGGCACATTTGTCTTCATTTGAGGAATGTAACTTCCTAATGAGCGTCTGTTAAAAAAATCCACACTCATATTTGAACACCCCCCCCTCCCTCAGCTGCGGGTGGTTGTGGGAGGGGGGGGGGGGGGGGTTCAAGCCTGTCTGGTGTGTTCTCAACTTCACTGAATCATTGGTCACAAATATCCACCATGCTCTGATTGCATCTGCTACACCGCAGGCTGCGGCGCAGAGTAAATTCAATTTCCAATTCAGCTCATGATTAATCTTCTCCTAGGTGTGTTTTATTTGGCTTCTCATGCCCTTCCACAAAAATCACTTGACGATGGAGCCTCACTGGTGTCCACTGTGAGCCATTTCAGAGCTTTTAGCTGTTTAAACCCACTTCAATGCACAGCAGTGGTGTACAGTGCCAGTAGGCATGGTGGCTGCTTCACTGTGCCCTCTAGCGTCAGGAAAAACACCAGTGTCTGTCCTGTTAACAACAGGTACGCTAATGGTATGTAGTCATAGTATAGGGCTGACTAGAGTAAAAGACAGATAGCTGCATACTGAGGAGTGATGGATCTTTTCAATATCCTCACACACGCACAATGTGCAGCTAGAAGGGTATGGAAAGCCGAAGCTCCAGTGAACATAAGCAGTTAATTGAATTCAATTATGGCTCAATGACTATTAATCAGGATATTTTGCTTAGTGGCAGAGTGTTATTCATTATCAGTATAGTGCATCAGATAAGCCAGGGGAGACCTTCTGGGGGTGGGGGGGCAGGTGTTGTCCTTCACCTTGATCCTGCATCTTTCTGCCCTCACTCTTTCTTTGCTGACTTCCACAACTATGAGAAAAGCTTGCTAATGGTGGGGGGGGTCATTATGGAAACCCATATGGCACCAACTTCCTTCTGTTTTTAAAACAACTTTTGTGACATTGCGGCAAATGGGGCAGCACGGGTGTAGCGTTGCAGGGCCATTTCCAGAAAGTTCCACTGGCTGAGGAGCCCCGCCGTGTTTGCGCACAGGAACTGCCCAGCCTTGCCTGCCGCCATTTTGGTGTTCTCCCTCAGGTCAGAGCCCCCGACGACTCTGCTTTCTCTTTTCTTTGGCGGACCTGTCTTCAAACCAACGGCCGACCCTGTTTATTCACCCCTATTCTTTAATGCGGAAATTGAATAGGTACTTTGCCAGTAAATGCATTGAATTTATTAAGGAGACTTAGGGGAGTGTTAAAAACTCCATTGAAGGAAGCTATTAAAACGACACTTTAATTGGTTTTTCTGCCACTAAATCTGTTTTTTTTTCTTTTTGTGCTTCAAGTAATGGGCCTATAAAAATATAAATGAGTAGGTTTCTTTATGCGTTTGACAGTCCTTGAAAGTAGGTGCCCCACCTCTAGTTTAAGGATCCTTGAGAGGACAAAGTGGTTTCCACATCAACAGCTGTATTTTCTTCCAGAGTATTCACTTCAGAACCAGGAGTGCAGGTGTAAGGATATAAAATATTCCCTCTGTATCGTATATCTGTCACTCTCTCCCTCGCTCTCTGTGCACATGTGAAAATACACTGAGATGCTTACACACAGTACGACCACTATGAATGGGTGACTGTTCCTGCCGGTTTGGTAATCAGTTGTTTCTTTCATGTGACAAACAAGAGCTGTTCTTTGACGTTGATGAAACGGGTGATGGGGGGGGGGACTCTCGCATTGCTCGTTCTCTGGCATGGAGGCTGGTCTTTCGCTCCTCAGAATTTGTGCCCCTATAAGAGGAGCCGGGCTTCCCTGTCTTGTTTCTAGATAACCTTTGTGTCCGTGGAGGTGAAGAGGAGGAGGAGGAGAGGATGGCTCACAGCTAATACGGTTCCTCACATGCTTATGTTGGTTTGTCTAACCTACCGGTGGACTTCATTTTATGCCCAGTACAAACCAACCCGCTTTCCACTTCCGCCTCTTTAGGCTCCTCCTCTTCCTGTGAGGACCCTGATTAAACTTTATCCATTGATTTATGGCTGATTGATCCTTCTCTGAGCCTCTTCACATTTCTTTGCTTTTTTTCTACATGTAATTAATCTCACGCAGCATCTGGCTTAGACAAACGTTCTGGAAGCGCCCCCTACTGGCCAGGTCCAAGCGGTACTGACTGGATAATGACACCGCTCTGCTGCTGCCACCGGGCTGAGCTTCCAGCCAGATGTTCCCTTTATCGCTGTTTGCCGAGGATTTGTGCCGCGCTGCTCAACTCGACTGGATAATTTATAATGGGTTCAGGCACCTAAGTCGTGTAATCCACTCTCATTACTGCACGAATGTGTTTGTCGTGCACGGTAAAGAGGCCTCAGACTTGTACGGCGGCACCGAAGATAAAGCTTAAAGGAAAACTGATTATTTGGGGGTGGGGGGTGAAATTATCTCTGAAGCCGTATGGAAGTTTTTTTCTTTAGTTGACTGTCTTGGTGTCAGTGAGCTTTCATTAGTGCCAGAGAAACCTGAAATTTAAACAAATCTCTTTGACCCGGAAGAAGAGTTGGCTTTGTATTCATGCTCCAGCATTAAGTATATGCTGAAGTCAAATACAACTAATATGAACTGACTGGAAACACACTTCTGTTTTGCCAGGAATTGTTTTTCCCCGTGATGCTTTGTATGTAGTTCTGTGACTAACTTCCACGTTGTACTGTAGCATTTTCTCTCTGTATCCATGTACAACTGGGCTCTTTTCTCCTATGCTGCTGAACGCGCCCACCACCCTTTTCCAGTTCCCAGACAACCATCTCTGACCCACAAAAGCCAAAGCCTCAGGATTGTACCCCTGTTCACCCCTGCATCCATATTTTGGGTTTTCTCCTAAACCTAAATTTGTGAAAAGGCCCCAGGGCGCCTGCATCGCCTTCCTCCCCCGGCCAGCTAAAGCTCAGGCCCTTGCTTCTAAAATGAAGAGTGCTGAGGTGGGGAGAAGCTACTGTATGATGGTGAGGCCATGGGACATTTACAGCATGCACTGAGGTAATAAGCTAGTAAAGGGGCCTGACGCTAATGCTAAAGGCATCCTGTTTAGCGGCTGGGAGTCCCTGTGTGGGCCGTGTGGGCGTAGTGGGCACCTCTCTGGACGTGGGGTCTACAAAGAGGCTGGCGAGTGACAGAAACGTTTAAACTGAAAAAGATGAGAGCTGACCAAAGGTTTGCGTGTCATTAGCCGGATAATGAGTACCATAGCTTCTTGCTGCAATGTAATTAATATATAAAAGCTGTTTTTTTTCCAGTGAAATTAAAGGCTCCATTAACAGTGTATACTCAGAAAATCAGTCAGTTTAATGTTACTTCAGGTCAGCATCCCAATACGTCGGTAATTAAATTACTGTGCAGCCAGCCTTTTGTTTAATTTTGTTACCGTACCGGAAGCCGTTTGGCCCCGACCGAGTCTTAACTGTCAGTGAGCTGCATCCTGAAAAAAGGTTCATGTTTGCACTGCCGCAGTTAGGCTAGTTCAGCTAACAGAACGCGGTCTGTGATAAGGCCATCGCCGTGTGCGTGTCACAGAATCCCCCACCGGCCACGGCCTGCTCATGAGGCGTCAGCTTCCCCAGGCCTCCGATTTTGGTTCACGATCTTCCAGACCCAAATGAATCAGTGTTGTTGTGTGACCCAGGATAGCCTTACATGCTGTTGCAGAGCTATGACCGTCTTCCTGACTAATGGAAGTTAAATAATATCCAGTCTTTACAGAGAGCATGCTTTCAGTTCAGCTAGGACCACAGGACTGAATTAAGGAGACATCCGCTAAATAAAAGGTTTCCTGTAGATTTTACCATGCACAATTCTTATAATAAGTCTAGCTATTTAATTCAAGGCCTGACCTTCTCATAATAGCTTTCTGTCAAGCATGTCTTCCCGCCAACTCCGACTAAAGCAGATGGCGAAACTTACTGTTTGTTCAAAATTGTGGATCAAAAGTTTTTAAGCAGTGGTAGAATTTGATGAAATTATACAGTATCACACGAATTTGGGAACCAAGGAAAGAAGTTACCGGCGGTCTATTGTGCAGGTGCTATGGGAATAAAAGGGTCTTTTTTGTTTTACTTTTCACCCAGTTATATTGCCCATTGGGCATAAATGTGTATTTTCAACATCATCGTCATCAGCATCTTCTTTCTCCAAATTAGGCTTTTGTATCTGGGCCCATGTCTGCTTTAGAATTTCTTGCCATTCTAAAAAGTATATATTTTTGTTTTTTCTTGTTTCCACAGGAGAAGGGAAACATTGGTGTAGTATTCAATGTTGGGACAGACGACATTTACATCGAAGAGACGACAAAGTTTGTAAATGACGGGAAGTACCACGTAGTACGGTTTACGCGGAGTGGCGGTAACGCCACGCTGCAGGTGGATGACCTACCTGTCATTGAGCGGTATCCCACAGGTAAGAAAAGACACTTTATTCCCATTTTGTAGCATTTATGAAATTTGGACGGTGCTTAGTGAAAATACGCAGGCGAGCTGCCACAGGGAGGCCTGACGAATGTTGCACTATTTGGAAAGACATTATATAAAACATGTGTTGAAAGTGTTTTGCTGTTATATACTATTATGTGCTTTTTTTCCTTATTAAAAAATGATGGTCTTTTAAAAAAAGACAGGCAGTATATCAGCAGAAATGATGACTGTCAGTTTGAATAGGTTCCAAGTATCAGAAAGCGACTTATTGAATTAGCTAACATTTGAACTGCTAAAAAGGCTTTGACAACAGCTTATCAATCGTGGGATTTCCTAATTTCTTGTTTTTTTTTTTAATAATTTAATTATACGCGGTGATAATTTATCTGTCCATTCGTCCAAGTGAAGGAGACATAATCTATATGAAGGGTTTATTTCCAGGAAGCGCAGTATTCTGTTACCAGATGTGTTGATCACCACATCGCAGCACTGTGTAACTATGTCCGTCTATCAGAGCTTTGGACATTTCTCAGTATGCCCCCGCACCCCCCCTCGTCCCCAAAGCCAATGCGCATGACGACTAATCGACTTGAGCGCGTTTGAATGACGACCGACTGGCCCCGTGCGTTAACTCACCTCAAGCATGCAATCACACACAGTTTCCTACTGTGGCGTGGTGATCTTTTGGGCCATTACTTTTGATAGAATCAGGGAAAAATGGAATTCCAGACAGTCAGATTTAATGGTTTTTCTTGGGAATTGTTTCTGGCCAGTGTGGTACTCGGAGGAGCTTACCATGGGGGTCGGCCGCTTAAGCACATTCGCGTGCCCTCCCCGCCCGCCTGCCCGCACATACGCACGTTTGCCTCATTACACCTCAGCTCCGTCTCTTCTGTCCTCGTCTCCTCTTATCCTTTACCGTAGGCAGGATTCACAGATAGCAGAGCCAAATTGGTAGGTCCACAGCAGATGGAGCTGCAGTGATCTGACGGTGTTTCACCAAAGAATAAGAGACGCGTCTCCCAGGACCAGTATTATGGGCTGGCTGGTGCTCACAGACATTACACATGAGAGAGCAGTTATTTTTGAGGAGAGGCCGAATATAGTTTCAATCTTGTTTAAGCTGAAGAAATTTCCACATAATGTTTGGGTAATTATTATTTTTTAATTTGCCAATTTTCTTGTCCTTAAGATCTAGCATTCTGCTGTCCTAAACATATTTAAACTTATTTAGGCACCGTGTACGTTTTTGACAATTCATTATCCATGCCTCTGACATACCCTGCTATTTTGGCAGTCTGTCTGATCTGACATGGAATCAGTTTGCAAAAAATCATTTGAAATATATTCATGCATATAAACGACAGTATTAAACTCGGACAGATATGTTTTTTTTTTCTTCTCCATTGAAAATCTCCAGATGGTGGAGGATCCATTTAGTAAAAGGTTGGTTAGTGTTGAATTCCCAGCCTTAGGTTGTCATTTCACAAGTTGGAGTAATTATAATTTCCCACTACAATTACTAGTTTTATTACTCACTAGTTATAGACTTTTACTTGCAGTCTCAATGCAAGATCAAATTGAAAAGCAAAATAGAAAAAAAAACAAAAATTTGACTTTCTCTTAAGAACGTTGTCATATATTGACTCAAGTATTGCAGGTGGCCCCATTTATTTAGGTTAATTTAAAACGCATAAATCCTCCGTTACAAAATGTCTATTGTCCTGAATGTAGCCAAACCCCTATTACATATATAATGCATAAATAAATGAGATAATTATGTCTGCATTATAGTAATGAAAACAAATTAAGAAAGCCTGACGGCGAGGCCTGATTTACACTGAAACTGTAGCTGTTTGCAGTGACAGGGAGGAAACATCCATTAACAGGCAGATATACACATTAGGCACGGTTTATTGTTGCAGGTGTAACGTGTTGCACTTACAGTAACGACCTGTGTTGCACTGGTTTTTAGTGTAATTTGCTTGTGTTCTTTGAAGCTGGGCTACATAAGGATGGATTTCTGAAAGTGAGGTGCATTTGGCAGGGTTGCCCCAATCTCCCTTCCAGGGTTCCTCAGCGGGGACCAGGAGACCCCACTTCAGGGAATTTTGTTCTTTTCTGAATTAAAAATACTTTAGCTAAAATGACTAAAACAAAGAAAAAATATATAAAACTTGTTCAAAGTTTAAAATGAAGGGGAAAAGGATGAATTAGTCGCAACTACTTTGCACTAATCAGAACCTGATTGGCTTCTCGGCAAAGAGCTGATAAACTCAAATGAATTTAAATTTTAAACAGGAGGACGGGAGGGAGAGAGATAAGAACAGCTTGGTTCCTGTCAAGTAATTACATATTTCTATATCATATATCACATTTTATAACTTACAAATACTGATTTTTATGTTTCTCTGTGAAATAATTAATAATTATTATTGTTATTGTTGTTCATTAGAAATGCTAACGTATGGAACCACCAGTGGTGGCTTTGCATTCAGCCGAGGGATCTGCTTATCCGTCACTGTGCTCTGCGTCTCCCGATGTCCTCCTCATCCTCACACGGCATGTGAACCCAGCCAGTGGCTGGGCTATGCAGAGCGTCTGTGCGATAAGTCAGCTGAACAAGATGAGATGTGACTGGGGGGGTGGGATCCACAAATTAATAGTCATAGCATGCGCGCAAAATACATTAGTGAGGGATTAGTGTGGAGAAAGGGGGGAGAAAAACTGGCTTTGGCAGATACAGGATTATGGCCCATTAGTCAATAGTAAATAGCAACCATATTTGTTATTTGCATCTGTGAAGATGTTCATAGTTCCTCATGATCCATCCACTGTCCCCACACACCTGCCCCATCTCTCCACGAGGGTAGTTGCCATGGTGAGGATGGAGCCCCATCTGCCCTTTGTTTTTCTTGGACCTTGGTTCTCGTTGGTAAACAAAATCACTTAGGAAAAGTCCCATAATGCCTCCTTCTCTGAAACCACCACCCAGTATCCCCATGACTTCACAGACCAGTATCAACATTTCATCCTAATGATGTGCCCCTCTTGGCATAATGCCGATGACGTCCCGATAATCACAGCACTGATGAGGAAAACGCAGAGGTAAGGGGATTAGTAGAGAGAGGGATTGGTTCTTTGGATCGGTTGTCCAAAACAATTACAGCAAAACCATGGCCCACCGCCCCTCCTACCTTGTAATCTCATTAGAAAGTCACAAATCACATGCTTAAGGACCATTAGATGTCCTTAGCCCAATTATCACTGTCCCCAGCGTAAGATGGACACCGAGGCCAATGTGACGTCCCCATTTGTCTTGTGGCCTTATAATGTAGCTAATAAAACAGGCACAGCAACAAAAGCGAAGCAGACCCCGACCCACCCCCAATGCATGAACTGCTGAAAAGCCCTGGGTTGAGGCCAGGGGGCGCCATAGGACTCAGGTTGCCACAAAGCCGCAGAGTCCAGCAAAATACAGGCATCTGACTTCCTGCACCCTCGACGACGCCAGAGTCATTTGCTCCTTTGTTTAAGAATCTCCTTAAGGCAGTGAACATGTTTCTGTTACAATCTACCAATGGAGAGGCACCGCGTGCGTGCATAAAGGCTGATCGCCACAGTGGTTCTTTTCTCATCGTTATCGCCTGTAGACCAGGCAGTTGCCCTCCTCTCCATTCCTGCCCTCTAAATCACCGTGCACCGTGCGGATCCATCCCCCGAGTGCCGAGCGCGCCGCGTTAGCTTGTAGAGAGATAAAAACGCTACCTTATCGGACCACTTTATTAGCAGAAAACAAACAGCACGCAGGGTAAGACGGGCTGAGTGGGACGCATCCGCACCCCCCCGGCATCTGGGACAGGAGATAAGAGAACTCACAGCAGACCCGGCCTGTCTCCCTCTGGTGTCATGCAGAGCAAACGACATGAGCTCGGGGACTGAGGGCTGAGATCAGGCTGACTTACTGAGCACTACAAACCATACGCTGGGTTCCATCTTCGCACAGGTCAAGGGGGGGCAGGCCATTGTGTTGAGTACCGGTACATTGGGTTCACAGACTCCAATAGCTGATCAATGCATGTTACTTTGTGCCTCTGTGTGTTTGTCTGTCCCAGTGGTCGTAAGTGTGTAGGAGATGCATAGCGATCTCTAAAAATGAACATGACAATAAATATGCATTCCCCATCAACAGACTACCTGTCTGCTTTGAGTTGCCCTCAACCCCTCAGAGTTCACCCCCTCCTTTTGCCACTGCAACATGACTCTCCATCCTGGGACACGTTAAGAAGACCCCATTCAATGAAAGACCCGGTGGTGTGTCGGGTAGCCCCTGAGACATCTTGGACGCTGGGAGATGCTCTCAGAATCCCAACTCAAGCTGTCTCTTCTGCGCTTGCTGTCGTATCTGGTCTCTGTCGAGTTCAAAGTCGCCCACCTGTCCGCTCGGCTCGGCCGACCCTTTTCATTTCACCGAACGGAACGGAATTATGCCCCTTGAACCGCGGAGAAAGCCACGTCTAGTAGCGAGAATATGAGGTGGCCTGTCTTCTGCCATAGCACAGTGTCTGACCCCCAAGACACAAAGAAATGATTAGAAGAATCTTCAGCTGCACCCCCCACCCCCCATTTCAACCGGTCAGGATTTGGGCATGATTGCCACACTGTCCTCTCCCCGGTAACCCTCCTTGACTCCCGCTAAATTACTGTTACCCGCCTGGACCTTAGCTCCTCATACAGAATTACTGCGGCTGGAAGGGACAACACTGTCAATCTCCTGGAAGAATGAGGCATCCTGGGATTCAATCTAGGGGAGACAATGTCATACCGCTGCCGCTTGGGGAATCTGGTTATGCATCCAGACGCAGTGACCCCCTCCCTTCATCAGCACGCACGTGCTGTCAACATCTCACCTACCTGTGCTCCAATAGAATCCCCCAGTCCCCCATTTGGCTACCTCGGTTGTCTTGTTTGTTTACTTATCCATCCAACTACCCATCCCGCCGTTCTCCAGCCCTTTATCTCGTACAGGATCATGGTGTGCTTTGCTGATGCATGTGGATATTTATAATGTATATTTTACGCCTGCTTATCCATCTAAATTTATGTGGTAATGCACTCAAATGCATTTTCCAGCTCACCGGAATTATGCTCAGACCTGCCCCAGACCGGAGAAATCATAGTTTCATGCGCCTGACACCCGGCAAGTTTCTTACACGCTAGGGAGAGCTACAGTATAATTAAACTGAAAAGGCCTTTTCGTGTTCCGCCTTGTGTTTCACTCAGCGAGGTATAAGTTGTAATTATTTAGAGGCTGTTATGAAACTGCTGTGCATATTTACAAGAATTAAAATCCATGGGGTGCAGAGGTGAATTCGTGTAACATGTGGGGAGATTGCTAGTGGGATATTGTTAATTAACTCAATTATAGATCCCGGTGTTCCGCACGGGCATGTGGCATAAACTGAGACTTCTCCATGATCGCAGACTTGCAGGATGTTAGGCCCAGTATGCTTGCATGGTTCTTTGTCTGAAGCTTTTGTCAAAGCCTTATGAATTCCTCCCAGGCTAGCTATTCAGGCTGATTCTTTATTTTTGTCCTATTTTGGCTGCCTAACTATTTGTTTACTCTCTCAATCTGAATGTTTCTAAGGACCTTCGGCTGCTGAATTTGCTGTTACGATACTGCTGCCTGCTAATGCTAATTAGTGCCCTTTCTTAATGAAGGTGTACAAGCCTGATCTGAATGCATTTTGTGCTCTGATCTAAATGTCTAACTGAGTGCAACAGGCTGAATGTATTTTACAAACAATAACTTTCAAAAAAGGTGTTTTGAGAAGTTTAACTAGCTAAAAAATTGCCAAAAAAAGAAAGAAAAAATTCAGTGATTTATTTTGTAAAGCTCTGGATATGGATATGTTTAAATTTGTGGCTTGGGTTGGTATATAACTTAACTTTATTAACCTAGATGAAAATGCAGCGTGCTAATTCTCAATTAATATAGGAATAATTTGTTTGCTTAAAATAAAACTTAAATGATTTGAGTGAAAAGTTGGATCGATGAAATGTTGTAGGTAGCTTTGTTTTTAAACTTCCAAAATTTACAAAAAAACCTCTTGTGCCAGTTGTATAGCTCAAGCTTTAAGTATTAACCTTTAACCTTTGACCTTACAGATTTTAACCAATGAAATGTCTCTTTAAACTTTAAAGGCAACATTGATAACGAACGCCTGGCGATTGCTAGACAGCGAATCCCATATCGACTTGGTCGAGTAGTTGACGAATGGCTACTCGACAAAGGTAAAAACATTGATTAAAACTTCAAATAAAAATAATTTGAACATAACCAAGAGATCCTTTGTAACACCAATAAACCTAAAAAATATAAATGTTCAGTAAAACTAAATAAAACAAAAACATTTAAAACAGTACAGCAAAATTTAGATTGTAATATTTGGACACTTTTGCATAATATTCTTCTATTAAGAGGTGCCAGCTGATTAATACGTATTTTCTGTTAACTTCAGGTTAAAGGGACTGTAAATATAATTCTAACTCAACCTCCTGAAGTAATATTAACAGCATTAACAAAAAAAATCTTTAAATTATGTATAGTTTGGTTTTCTTGCTGTAAACATCTAAATGGTCAACTAAAAGTCCAATTAGCAAATGATTTACATTTATGTTTATTGAGTATTATATATATGTATATATATATATACCTATATATTTATATTTACATATTTATACTTATATTTACATATACAGATACATGTATATTGTTTTTACTATGGATCATGAAAACCCCACTGTTTAAACTGAGCGCTATATCTTAAATAGAGTGCAATATTAATTGGCATATGAAATGAAGTCCCTTTAACAAATATTGTAAATATACAGAGGGGATTAAGAAAAAGAAAATGTATTTTAAAAAATCAAAACACAGATTTTTTTGCTGCATGCCTTTTTTATATGTGTTTTTTAAGAAAATAAGATTGTTTCTCAAATTAAAATTCTTCCATGGTGTTTTATTATGTTGTTTTGATTCAAAGTTTGTCTTGTTTTTCATTTTCCAAGCGGAATCAGTTCCATGAATGACCCATTCGTTTAGTGTTTTCTCTCTTTCATTTTGTTTTTGCAAACGTCACATCTTTGAAGCCATGTCGTACACAGTTCCGAACGTTTGCGTTCCTGCATCCCCTTTGCTAAAAGACAATCTGGGCGTGTCCAAGCTATGCGCTCCCCAACGACACATCTGATTGGCATCTCAGGCTGTCCCTAGACGACACCATCCACTTCAAGAATCTTACTCAAAAAGAGTTTGAGTGCTGAGAATAACTCATTACTGCTGGTCAATTAATTCTAGTTTAATAAAATGAAAAATCCGAAGGGAAAAGAGAATTTTTATGCATTTTTTCCACATTTCCTTCATACAGATATTACAAAACAGAATGGCTGTAATCATATGTGAAAAATTTCCTTTCAAGATGCTCTTATTAACTGAGAAAGTGAATTAGCTACATACACTGAATATTCCGGCACTTTCAATTACAGTCTCTCTAGCTAGAATTCAGCAGTTAACAGGATTAATTACATTTTTTTCCCCCCGAAAATGTTTTATCATCGAATTGATTGTCCTTTTAGCAAAGTTACGTTGATTTAAGAGTATTTTTTCTCTTTTTTTTTTTGTTTGAATCTACATTTCACAAGGCAACTCATCATTGGAACAGGCGATAAATTACTTGTGCCAGAAAATGGCAATGGCTAATTTATCGCCCTCATTAGCCACTGGGCAAATAATCCGTCTCCTTCGGCGGCGTGATTATTTCTCATCGCCGCGTTTCTCTGTTCGCCCCCGGGAGTGGTGGCGGACCGCGCTTCAACGTTCTCGTATGTGTGTAACGTTGTTTCTCCATAGGCCGCCAGCTCACTATCTTCAACAGTCAAACCACCATTAAGATTGGGGGCAAGGACCGCAGTCGGCCATTCCAGGGCCAGCTGTCCGGCCTCTACTATAATGGCCTCAAGGTTTTCAACATGGCACTGGAGAACGACCCCAATGTCAAGATCGAGGGCAGCGTGCGGCTGGTCGGCGAGTCCCCCTCGTCCATCACGCCGCAGTCCAGCGCCACCGCTAACCGCTCGGAGACCTCCACCTCCATTGTGGAGATCACTACCACCACCGCTTCCAGTCGCCAGGGAAAGCAGCCCACACCCAGGGAGCCCCAGCAGGTCAGTCCCTTATTCCACACTTGCCCGTCTGTATTCTTTAGTTTACCACTGCCTTGGAGTTCAAGTCATGCCCATGTGACGGTTGCATTTTCTCCTGCAATTGTCCCTTTGGATACTCCAGTTTTCTTCTGCAATCCAAATGTCTGTCGTTAGACCAGTTTGCCCATATGGTTTGATAGTACCCAGTGATGGACTGAGATCCTGTCCAGGATGTCCTCTATCCCATGTTTCCTGGTATAGGCTCCACGCACACTGCAGCACTGTGTTTGGAATGCTTCTGGAAGCTGAAGGGATAATCTGCTTCGTTCACCCATCCCAGTATTAGTGCGTTTTCTTTCAGCAACTCGATACACACTGGATGTAGGCCGGATAGTCTCTGGCAGTAATACATTCAGCAGCTTCCCAGTGGTTCCTGAATAGCGTGACACAGAGTGAGGAAGCCTTTAAGGAAGAGGTGATTCTTCAGAGAACGTGGCCTTTAAACGTCCTGGCAGCTCATGAAAGGTTTGCAGTGTTATAAGTGTGCAGCTGGCTCTCTGCTCCTCGGCCTCCATAAAGGGGGGCTTACTGCTTCAGCCACACCAGAGATAAGGCAGCCGCTAAGCCTGGCTGTCAGCTGCGTGCCGTGTTAAAGTGATCACACAAGGGCCAGATTCTGTGTCGTCAGCATGGGCCCGGTTCTGTGTCATCGGCATGGGTTGGGTTCTGTGCCATCTGCGTGGGCGGGGTTTAGTGTTGTCGGCATGGGCCAGGTTTTGTGTCGTCGGTATGGACTAGATTCTGTGTAGGTCAGTGTGGACAGGGTCCTGTGTTGTTGGTTTGGGTCGGGGGCCGTGTCATCGGCATGCACCAGGTTCTGTGCCGTCGGAATGAGCCAGATTCTGTGTAGGTCATTGTGGGCAGGGTTGTGTTGTCTGCTTCTATGTCAGGTTCTATGTCAGGTTCTATGTCGTTTGTGCCGGCCAGATTTTGAGTAGATCAGTGTGGGTGGGGATGTGTGTTCTCCCCATGTGCAGGGTTTGCTGTACCTCAAATGGTGGATCTTTAAGTGTGGTTTTGGAAGCAGGTGAGGTATTTTTTAAACCTGACATCCAGTTGTTTGAGGCTCGGCTCTTCGCCAGAAGCTTAAAACTTGTGCCAGCCGTTTCTCCATGTGGAACCACACCAGACCTTCATGTCAATTTGGGGGTTGGGGGTGAAACATGATTAACGGCTTCCATGCTGAAAAGAAACTTGTCGTGAACTGAAACACGCTGCCTACATCTCAATATTCATGCAATCTCACAGGGGGGAGCTGGGGTGGCAGAAGTCTGATATTGGAGTTAAAGGATGCAGCCACAGAGCATTTACAAACCCAATTTTTTAAGCAAACTTATTCTTTATAAATCTAGACGCATGACCTCTTTGACCATTTACAGTTTATCGTGCATAAAAAGGCTGACACAGGAATTCCATAGCATTACAGGAATGCAGCCCCAGCCTTGACCAGCTGATTGATGGGGGCCAGATGTCCCTCCCCATCAATCGGAGTGATATCACAGTATCCAATTGATAATCTGATAAAGCTCCCCGTTCAGGACTAAGTTCAGTTTCGTGCAGTGAAATGAATGGAAAACAGTCACAGGCCTAAACATAAGGAGGCAAGTTGTGTCTCGGTGTGACGATGCAGCCGCTCAGTGTTTGTGAGACAGGGGGTGGACCGATCTTCCTGGCACTCCCTGCTGGCTGTTCCAGTCCCTGAAGCAATCTGTGTAAACAGGGGCATCCTGTGATTCTGGATGGGCTGAGTCCTAAGCCTTTCTCAACACCAGGACCTCCCAGATAGCATGGGGGTGGGGTCTTGTAACAGATTCTCCATATGTGAGGCTCTGTGCCACGAGGGAGGTTGGAGCTGGTGCCATCAGCAGGTCATGGTATCATTGTAGAACAGACAGTTAACCCCCTCTGTCCTCCCCGGCAGTTTCTGGACCTATGAGCTGCATGTACTGATGGAGGGTGTAGACTTTGCATTAGAAGGAGATAGATATGGGAGAGATGGAAGGAGGAGCTGATGGAGAGACAGAAAGAGAGATGGAGAAACAGGCAGTTTGAGGAATGGAGACCAAGAGAGATACAAAGAGAAAGAGATGGAGAAAGAGGCAGAGAGAAAGAGTTCGAGTCAAAGAGAGAGACAGAGAGAGATGCAGAGATTCCCTTGAGTGTGGAAACTCAAGAGCCATCAGTCACTCCCCAAACTGTAAATATCAATCTCGCAAAATAGAGTTTTCCCAGATCCTCCTGGCCACAGAAAGGCAGCCACGGCGGGTAATCCATGAGGGGACAAAAAAAAATTTCTAACAATTAGGGGTAATTACAACTCTAATCATCATGATTACAGATTTCCATGGAAACCGTGCATGATTGATGACTGAGCAGAAAGGGTGATGGTTCTGTCATATTGGTTCCTGGACATGCCGGCTTCTCCAAACAGAGCAGGTGTGCACAGGCTCCAGTTGTGCTCTGTGTTAACAG
The DNA here is from genome assembly GCF_023856365.1 of Brienomyrus brachyistius. Lineage (NCBI taxonomy): Eukaryota > Metazoa > Chordata > Actinopteri > Osteoglossiformes > Mormyridae > Brienomyrus > Brienomyrus brachyistius. Next base: position 20,647,705 of record NC_064535.1, read on the forward strand.
CACGTTTGGCCTTAATCGTAGATGTTTGATATGCTGGAATCCTGTGAAGATGATGGGACATGCGTCTCTAATTCCAAGGTGGCTAGCTTAAGCTCTGTAAAGGCTTCTAGTCATACCCTTAAGCAAGGACCTTAACTGAAATCTAACCAGTGAAAAGATCCTGCTGTATCGAAGAGGTCCTTTGCACTGAGGCATTATCTGAAACACTAATTATAGCAGTGTGTTTTTAGGCACTTGGTAACGGGAGCGTATGCTGCTGAGGATCATGTGACCTTGAGCTTCTTGGCAGGGCTGAGCTTCTTTGAGCCGCGGCCCCGACACCAGGCTCCCATCTTTTCTGCGAAAGAGGGCGGGAACGGCCTTCGTCTTCTACGAAGGCTGCGCTTCTCCAGCTGCGATTCACAATGGCTTTTAAACTGCCCGCAAACGAGCTCGCAGGAGCCGGTTAATAGCAGATTAATAGGGCGATAAAAGGAGAACAGGCTCTTCACAACGCAGACTGCATCCTGCAGCCCATCAGTCTCCTGAGTCAGCCGGCTGCTCGATGTGGCCTCTTAGCTTAACCGTTGCTCGCACCCTTTACCACACTTTTATGGCCTCACTGAAGCTCAACCTTGGCTTCAGGTCGTGTAATTAAGTCTAGAAACTGTAGGGGCGCTAAATCAGCCGAGGGCTCTCTGAGAAAACACCAAGGTCTGGGCCAAGCCGCAAAATGATCCGGCGATGGCGATGGGGCGATAAGAGCCGTGGCGTGCGGAAGCCGCTCCATCCAGCCTGTGTCAACGTTATCAGCTTGTATATCAAATGTGAGAACATTGTTTTGCTGCTTTCCAATCTAGAGGTCGTCCGCTCTAAATTAAGCCACCTTCTAACACGTCTCGGTGTTAGGCCCGGCTCAGTCCACGAAGATCACTACGGTGGGATTGAAAACCTTTTAATTACTGTTTTTCCCATTTAGTTGCTTATTTGACATGTTTTTCTCCAAAGTGACTTTCAGTTCTTACCCTTTAATGCAGCTGGTCGTCTCACTGCAGCGATTGAAGCGTCCGGTTCAAGGGTACAACAGCAGGATCTGCCTCCGGGGACTTGAACAAGCAACCTTCAAGTTAGGGGCCCGTGTCCTCTCCTGTTGGTATAGATATATTTATACTACAATTATTCCTATTAAAATAATCCAGCTGGTAGAACGCAGTGAGCCTTATTAAATGAATTAAATTTAAGTCATGCTCCCAGTCGAATCATCCTGTGAGGTATGCTTTAATATCTTTTAATAAGGTCACACTTCATTTAAAAAAATGAGGTGCTGATGATTGTGGCTTTTTAAGCTGTCTGCTGTGGGACATAATACAGGAGAGCAGTTCGAACCCTAGTCCCCGGACTACTGTTGATTCTTTGTGCTTCTTTATGCTGTTTGGAAGTATTTACGCCCTTCCCATGTCAAGCTACTCAATCCTCTGGTTCAAAATCTCATTTGTGGATCTCAAAGCCCAGAGGCGAAAATGTGAGTCAGCGACCCAACCAGTGCACATGCATGGAGAGAGTAAGAGATATGTCCTCCAGTCAAAGACACTCGCTCAAACAAAAATGGAGGCTCCGGCCGCCTGCCCGCGTCCCTCTGAGACTTATCCGTCCACCCCGTGGTGAGACAGGCTCCGACAGGGGAAGATCCTCATTTAATTCGATCATCTGCCTCTTTTTCTCTTATCTCGCAATAACATATTTAGCCAGATGCCACTTTCCTCTGTTATATAACCCCTTGAGTTTGACAGCCCGCAAGGCCGCAGTGGAAAAAGTTATGAGCTGGTAAAATCCAGAGAGCAGAAAGGGACTCAGTACAGGGGAAAAAAAAGCCACCGGGAGACGTATTTTTGAGTGTGTGTCCGCACAGCTGTGGCGATACACTCTTCAGCAGCCATGTCTGTGGGGTTAAGCCCCGTCCAGATCAGCTGACCCCCGGCGCGCCATGGGCGAGACGCGTCTCGTCTCTGCCTCACCTCCGCCAGCACCAAGGGACGTGATGAATATGCACGATGAAGTTTCACCCACCCCCCCGCCCGTGAGATGATACCAATGAAATATTAATCAGCTGCAGTTTACTGTGGATCGTTTGTCTGCTGGCTACAGCACCGTGGACAGCAGACCCTGTGTGGCCCCCGGAAAGCCATTCTCGCCCCCTTAGGTAAGTGTTTCAAATAGGGAAGCGCATCATTTGAAACAAATTATTTTGTGTCTTTCTGTGAACATTAATGACTCTCATGAAAGCAGATAAGTGTGCCTCCTAGTACTTAATATACATGTAAATCTGCATACAGATTACTACAACTCTGCATGTATACACATGTCATATCATAGAAGACCAGCCCAGCATAGATTCCCATTTGCTGTTTTCCGTTGGATGTGGCAGACAAGCAGGAATACACAGATCCAGATTTCATGCAGAATTTGCCCATGTGAGAAGTTTGGTGAGGAGGGGGGAAGGGGATTTGACTGAGGATGGACCAGGTCCTCACTCAAGGTTGTCCAAGGAGAGTATCAAACAGCCATTTTGTCACACTGTTTTTGGTGCAGCACTCTTTCCTTGCTTGGTGGTGTTTTTGACTTTTCCTAGAGGCAAATCCATTCAGTGCAGTAATAAGGAGTCATCTTCCAGTAATGAAGCCACCATTGTTTGGCTAGGCCTTAACATGGGTCGTACCAACTGCCTGCCTTCTCAGGGAGGGCCATGCATACACTGGGTGGGTGTAGCCTTTCCTGTGGTTCAGTGGATTAGGTTTTTGGGTGCACCAGGCTACTTCATTCTAACACTTCTGTAATGTTTTTAAAATCAGCCTTCATGTTCCCGTGTCATTTTTTTCTCTAAGATGTAAGACCACCCCTTTGTAGTGCCTGAAGGATTGTCCCCTTTCTTTTAAATATATCTGCCATTCTGGTCTCGCAGGCATGAATAATGGAAGGCCGATGCGAAAGCGAAGCAGACACGTTGACTGATGGGGTTAGAAGATAAATAAAACTCAACAAAACACACTTGTTCCTTCTGCCTTGCCATCCAAGGTTTCGACAGGAGGAGGTGACAGAAGTGTCATTTTTTGCTGTTCTTTCTTCTCTTTGGCTTCTCATTCACTCCATTTTTGAACTAATCTGAGTCTGATAATCTCGCTGAGAGAAAAAAAGTATAATGTCTAAAATGGAGCTACTAAGTCAGTCTCAGTCAAGTGAGGTGATGCGCCATTTCCATTGTAAGTAATTCTGTTCCATTAGGCCTGGAGGAAGTCATGTTAGCTTGTAATAATCAAGAAAATCTCTGTACAAATCACCAGACGCCAGTTCAGCGATCCTCTCGTCCATGTACCGATGAAGTCCCCACCCCTCCGCTCGGCCGTATGATATATCTGACTGATGAGCACAGAAGTATGAACCACACCTGTTAAATATCTGGGTTTGGGCTTTCGGATGTCCAACACCATATTAGACATGAGAATGGTAGAGGATCGGGGGGGTCAAGTGGCAACGTGATTGGACAAGAGGAGTCAAGGGAGAAGCGGTCAAGCCGATGACTCACCGGTTCTCTTATTTTGCCCCTCATCTCCACTCACCCGCCATCTCCTCCCAGGCAGCTCGGAGAATTGGTTGTGCTGTTCCTGCCTTTATTTAATACTATTACAACACATCAGGATCATTTTGCTTACTGTGTCAATGCTCATTAAAGATATCACACTTAATTACGGCAGCTTGGAGAGGAGCGTGAGTGGCATCCCTCATCTCCTACGATTGGTGCCTCCAAGCAGTCAGAGGCAGTCGGTATGAGGGTCCTGCCTTGTGGATGCATATGAGGTCGCAGCTTACTCCACTGTAAATTTACTCACCAGGTGCGTTTTCGGTTTGGGTGCATGTCCCCGAAGTCCCCGGCATCACCGTGGCCTCAGGATTATGAGCAGTGGTGGCTCAGTGGGCTAAGCCTCTCTGCCCATGATCAAAAGCTCGTCAGTTTGAGCCCTTTACCTCAGCAGAACAGTCTCATGTCTGTGGGCCCTTGAGCAAGACCATTGACCCCCAGCTCCGGGGGCCCTGCGCTTTGGCTGACCCTGCGCTCTGACCCCCAAGCTATGGAGGGCAAGATAGGGATTTATCATTGTGGGTGCAGTTAGCTGGAGTAAGTTTGTACCCTGCGCATGTTCAGCGGTCACACCGTCCAAGGTGTCCTCAGCCTCATGCCTTGCACGTCTGAGATCCAGAAATCACCAGAACCCTGTAATAGATACACTGATTGATGGGCACTTATGTAACAGTGCTGGAACATGTTTTAAAAGCAGTGAAGAGCTAGATTCTATAGACTGCTAAATACAGCTCACCTCAGCTTCCATCTGAAGAAGGCGAGAGTGACCCACAGTTTCTTGCTGCGCAGCCCGAATGATTAATGATGTGTAAAGTAGACAGTAAATAAAAACCCAAAACAGTTTAGCATGACAGTTACTTTCACACCTTACCAATGTGTCTGTCCACTACCTGTGGTTGTCAACGAACGTTCGAATTCACAAAACACAAACCCGTGGCTGGCAAAGTCTGGGGATTTTTCCTTGTTGTTTTCTCCGTGACACCTCAGCCAGCCGACGCTCGAGTATTTATGGTACGAGGACGCTTTCCCGTTGATGCCGGTGGAGAATCGCCTGATGCACTTGAGCATTCTGGGAAAGCACCACATTTTACGAACTTGCTTCAAACATAAAGAGAAGAAGACTTTCAAAGTTATTCCCTTTCTATTGAATGTGGAGAATCCATTTATGTAAAATAAAGGCTTAATTAGATTGTAACAGCAGTAGTATATTTACGAAGTCGTTACATCTTCCCTTTGTCACCTGATCAGCCCCCAGTTCTGTCATTTTGCCATTGACCCACTTGTTCTCCTCCTCTGCTAAACCGTCCAGCACCCCTTGCACTCCCCCCCACCAAAGGCTGTCTTCCCTCTATGTCATCTGAGCTGACTTCTGTCAGCTTACCTTTCCTGGGAAACCTCGATTTCAAACATAAAGCCCAAAAAAACAACATTAAGAATACTGCAAGCAATCAATGCTCACATACGTGAAAAATATATGTCCTAGTGTGTTTAGTGTGTACGCGCTTTGCTGAGGGTGCTGTGCTGTGTTAATCTATCAGCACATTGCTGCACAGAACATCACAAATGGGGCAACGCCGATTGAGTCTCTCTCAGTCATTGAAAATGCGGAAAACGGAGCACGTGTGGAAGCAGAGCGTCGCTTGTTCCCCGTGTTTGAAAAAGGTCACCAGTTAAAACCAAAAGTGCCATTGTGCCACTGTTTAGTCACTTTTCTCATCCAACTGAATTAAAGGCCTTTGTCTCTCCTCAATGCATTCTTTGGAGAGGAATGAACTGAAATGCACATCTATAATTAGGGCTGACCTACATGTGGATTTCTCTGCACCGCCCCAGCTCAGCCCATCGGCATCCCCAACACGTTACCTGGGCGCTACACTTTCCAGCCATCTTGGTTTCATTAGTTTGGTTTCACCTCCCCACACTTATTCCTGTGAATAATTCTGGGTGTTATAAGCCAGCCCGTGGTGGCTTTCTGTCGCTGGGCGTGAAACGCAGAAGGACGTCTCAATTTGAGGATGAGCTCGGGCAGAGATCCAGCCGGAGCACCTTGCTTTAGGCTGCTATCCAGCCTGTTATTAATTCAGACAGCCATATGGTCATTGACGACCTCTGCGTCGTACTGGGATTCACGATGTCACCGAGGCCCAAGCGGTTTCTGCTGTGGGTGTGCTGGTTCTGGGCGTTCGGGGGAGTACCTTCAATACCAATTTAATGTTGGCCCGTCACACTCTGCCCTGCCATGGGAGAAGCTTTAGTGCACTCCACTGTCTCTGTTTGTCTTTAGGCTTGCATAGATTCTGATCCAGTCACCAAAATGTGTGGGTTTAAACCCTGGTCTGGACTCTAGCTCCCCACTGCATTGATTCTTAACTATTTTTGTTCTAGGTAAAACTCTGGACCAGCTAGTGATTATTAGTTATTCATAGTCATACATGGAATACAACATTTGGGGTTACGGGTAATAGTGGTGAATGGGGTTACACTTACCTCCTGGGGTATTGTATGCCCCCATTCCATGAATCCTTCTGCCCCAGACTCCTTGAATCTGACTGCTCTTGCTGTTGCTGTAGGTCCTGCACTCCCCATTCTCATTAAGGGACGTGACTCCTCCCATGCACGTTACACTCCCTTGTGATTATAGCACCTTCTTCGCCTTTTAATTAATCGAATTATGAGGAACAGTGTGGCAGGAGTATGCTCTCGTGACAGAAGGCAGAAGCAGAAGGCACTTCCAGCAGTGAGCAGATCGATAGTGCAGCGTCGATATAGGTTATAGTTGAGCCGTTAGCTGCGGGTTTAAACTACAGTTGTGCCACTGGGTTTGGAAAACGGCTTGTCAGCGATGTGAGGTAGAATGTGGCACTTCCAGCCACACCATGGGCTGGGACTCCATCGATCCAGCTGGATCAATACCTGCGACTCCCTTTTTCTAAACCCTTTTTTCGGTTTGTGATTTTTTTCTCTCTCATAATTGTATGACCGCTGGTGTTTTAAGGGCCACCCAGACCCATGTCGGCATTGGCAGCTTAGAGATACAGCCAGGATTGATCAGAGCGGCAGTAAACGGCTACGGTGCCACCAGGGCCTCCTGTCAGAGGGAACCCAAAAAAGCATCATCAGCTGTAGAGACGATCTGGCTCAAATTATAAAAATTGCTAAATAAACGTATCAGACAGCTCTCTGAACAGACAATGAGAAAGCTGTCTGGGGTCTTGGACAGGTGGAGTACCATGTGGTCTTGGAAAAGAGGCTCCCTTCACAGCTGTGGTCTTCCCTCTTGGTCACATTTGCTTGAGTCTTGTGAGGAGTCCCCCTGTCTCATTATTTGTTCTCGATGACAGGAAATATGAGCCTCTAATGCATGAATTTGGTGATTCAGTATCTCTTAATGCCAGTAAAGCCTTTCTTCTGTCAAATATCCGCTACATTAGTGAACCTCATCTTGGAAAAAGTGCTGCGTACAAGTCCCAGGGAACCTGCTGTTGTACCGATGAATAAGTTGTCTACCCCAATTTCTACATTAAAAGTACAGATTAACAAAAAATTGTTTATTATCGTCAGTGTTTCTGAAGCAGGTGGCATAATGGTTAAAGCCTTATGCAATATAAAACACTGAAATTATAATTTAGATAATTTTGCAGAGTAACTAAACAGGAATATAAGTATGACAGTATTTCAATGTGGATTTAAAAAAAGTTTGTTTATGAACTCCGATAAATCATATTCAAGGTATAATGTGTCATTTTTAAATTGGATTTTTTAAATGAGTACGTGCTTTTACAGGTTAATGTTGTGTTAATTTTTATTGACTTATTTTTATATTTCCGAATGTTTGTGCAGCATTGTGATAAGATGTCGACCCTCTTTCAGAAATGGAAAATCCATATCAAGTCAGACGGCCTATAAAACGTACGAAATACCTTTAAAATTAGGATGCAAAAGTCTCTTTCAGTGACAGATGACATGCCTAAAATCCTCATTAAATGTTGTACCACCAGCAGGAATTATTAATTAATTAGGTGAGCTTTCACGGATGACAGGAATTATCTTTTTTTCCCTTCATATTCCCTGCTTTTCCATATCATTTCCTGACAGAAATTAGCATGCATCTGCAACATGTTTATTTCTTATGTAAATGGGATTCCTTGTTATGGCATGAGCCAGTGTTTCTCCGAGGTTTCAATAATAAATTAGGCGTCTGAGCTCAGATCCCACAAACCGCATAATAGGCGTTGCTTCCTCAGTCTGCGACCCAGCGCCTGTTCGGGAACATTTTCCGAAAGCTAAGCTTTGCTGTTCTTATTACGTTCAGGGCTGGTTTCTAAAAAGGGATCCTTCTCATTGAGGGCCGGAGAATACACGAGCTACAGACTAAAAAAAAATAGGGTTTGGACGTATTAAATACTGGCAGAAGTATGAGATGCACATGGAGGTGAAATTTAGTGCAGGAACATGCAAGATTGCCTACATCATAGAGGAAAAACAAACACTGTTAGTACCTTTTTGACGCCTCAAATTTGAAAACGGCAGTAAATTGTGGTGTAGAGGAACCGTCCAAACAAGCCATTATGAGGGAGGGGGAAGAAAATCAATGCGATTGCTTTCACTCCGCCTTAAACTCGGTGACCTTGGATATTCTTTGTAAACACCACTATGAAAAGCTTTCTCACTCTGAGAAAAGGGGGGAAAAAACAATCTCCCCCTTTCAGTAAAGGTTTTTTTTTGTGCAATTTCCAGCAGCATCACACCAGGGAGGGATTCTCAATCTCAGTTGGGGCTTGAACACGAACAGACATACGATGGAAAAAGGAGACCGGGAGACTGGGATGGAGCGTGGGACAGGCATGGTCAGGATTACTGTGTCAATTCTGGCTTAGTAATTACAATCGGTAAATCCACTCGACGAGGCCTGGCAGACTCAACTAATCGAGCCTGTTTTCTTAGTTGAAGAAGATGACAGACAAAGTGGCCTCCTTTTCCTGCCAGTAAGGGCAGCTACTCTTTGTTCCTGAGTGCGACGCTAGAGCCACGTGTATCCATCCATGCAGCCCGCGGACATGCCTGCCGCACACTGAGTTGCATTCCCAATCCCTGAAAGCTCATGAAGGAAAGGACTGACTACTCTTGGAAAACAGACTGTAACCTGGGGGGGTTGCTTGGTATTCGAATTCCATCAGAATCGCTTCTAAGAGACACAGACAGCCACGTTGACATTTTATTGTAATCAGAAGTCCATCGTCTGCATGGAAATGCAGGAGGATGCTTAAGTGATCAAGACTGAATGACCCCCAGCCCCCCAACTTGGGTATCAGATATACTTCGGTGTCCTCTACATCATTATGCTTGATGTTGTATTCCTATCAGTCCATGTTTGCCATAAAGACAAAATAATTTCTCAAGCGCCATATTCTCCCCATAAGACGTGACAAGTTTCACTTCATTCTGTAAAGTTGCTGGAAATAGCAGGGTGAGAGTAATGTGAGTAAGAATGCCATAATTAAATGGCATTAAAATTCCTGCTTTGTGACTCTCAAAAGTGTAAGCATAATTTCCCTGGGAGAATTCCAAGGTGCTGACCGCCTTCCTTTCAGACAGATACCACTATTACAAACCTGTTTGTGGAGAATAATTTTATGAATTTAGTAAAATATAAGGATATTTCAAGATAAGTGGGAAGCCACCACTGTGGACGTCGGTATTGTTTTTTGAGTTCTGTTCATCAGGCTGATTTTTCAAAGCATTTTTTTCTGAGTACTTTAAACCCCAGGATGATGGAGGAGGGGATGTTTTACTCGTCTGTGAGCAGGGCTCCTCTCTGTCATCGACACACCATCTCTGACCTCGCTGCCCACCCCCCGAGTTTTTCCATGCGGGTCTTTGGTCCATGGCACACGCGTGTGGGTGGTCCTCGCCTGGGTTAGCATTGACGGATGACAGTGGGAACAATGTCAAAGACCTGGAGCTGCCCCGCTGGCCGAATCCATCTCCCCATCCCCAGGCCTGTCCTTCACCCCCCGCCCACCCCCCACATACTCTCAAGCTTTAACTTTCTCCCCTGTTTAAAAGTCAGATGTTGACACTGAAGGGGCATAAATCATAACAGGCAGCGTTATTTTAACATATCCATAGCCCCCCCAGCCAGACTAAGATTACTTTCCTCCTCCTTCAGCTGTTTGGGTGGGTTTGGTACAGTTGGTGTTCATTGCCTGAGTATTGTGGTGGTTGTTTGATCCGCCGGAGCCTTCCCGGCCCACCACGCCCCTCGCAGAGGTGCAGTCTGCCGGCTAGTGGGCGAAGTGTGACTAGTCCCGGCTGCACACTGTTTACGGTGAGAATGCTGCTTGAGGAGGGGGCATACAGGCATTGATTCCTAAGAGAGGGTCACTGTGTGTCATTTCCACTGGGTTTCGGGGGTGGGGGGGGGTATATATTACATTGTGGGTACACAAAAAAATCTGAAATTTGGATGATTTTTTGTTCATCCCTTCAAAGGGAAACTCAATTTTATAAAAGTGTTTCACTGCTGGGTAGGTACTAAGGTTGTCATTGTTGGAATTAGGGTTATGTCCACAGAAATAAATAGACAGTACCCATAAAGATATGAATACAAATGTGTGTGTGTGTGTGTGTGTGTGTGTGTGTGTGTGTGTGTGTGTGTGTGTCAGAGAGAAGGCCTCAGATCTGCCTTTCCCACAACGTGCTCGGCCCCAGCGCACCCCCAGAATTCGGAGGCATACACACAGGATCCTGTTAACGAGGCTGTGTATGCAAACATGTCTGAATATGTATGAGTGACAAGTGGGATTTAGCCACTTTTTAAGCCATCTGTCAAAAAAACGTTTTAACTTCTACATAAAGCACCACAATAGCTTAGTGCCTCTAACACCCCCCCCCCCCCCCCCCCCCCCCCCCCGGTGATCTCAGAGGGTAACTACCATGAGCAGGGCCAGGTTCTAGTGCATAATGGCACTCCAGACCTGATCTGTGGCCGTACTGCTTCTGGATGGTTCCTCTCTCGATGCCGCCGCCAGCTCTGAAGGTGGGGCCTGTTTATCTCACCCCCCCCCCCACCCCCTCTGGGCTGGCTGGGGTACTGGCTGTCTTTCTTTATTTGCCTTAATTAATCTGACGGTTTGTTTGTTTCCTCGCCGTCCCCCTGTAATAGCTTTCTCGATAGCCCTCCCTTTTTTCATAATGTACAGCCCATCAATAATTCATCCCGCCGACTGTATCCTTCTGTGTGATTAGTGATTGCCACAGACAAATTACCTCCCTTGTGGGGGCCTGTCAGCACTTCCCCCCCCCCACCCCCTCCGCTGGCATCAATGCCACCAGGAGGACAGAACGATATGGAAGACGAAAGGATTAAATGATTTACCCCCCTCCCCAGTTCCCACTTACACAGTAAGAGCACAGATGCTAGCTTCCACTTTTATTTTGGCCGGTTAATTCTGGGCCGACGGAGAATATTGGGGCCGGGGGGCTCCAGAGAGATCGCTCAACTAGGAAGGTTAGGATCATATCTGCCACCTGCAGGTATGCGTTGTGTAATACTACTGATGATATGGTAGTTGGGTATAATTGGCAGGCGACACGTTAAACCCTGTGTTCTGCACGGGTGCCCCCCCAGTAAGCGAGGGGGATGGGTTATCACGTCTACCTGAAAAAATTGTTTTGCTAAAGGCATTAAAACCTACATTTCCTACAGTGACTGGCCTCGCCTCTGCCTGCTCCTGATTGGCGGACTCCAGTCAGCTGATGGTCCCCTCCCCCTCCTGGACTCACAGCCCACTCCACCCTCCCACCTGCTCCATTTATCTCCATTTACAATTTATCTTCTCCATCTCCAGGCCCCAAGCTGGAGGTCTCCCTTCAGCTGTATTGATTCAGGCGGAGGTATTGAATGCTCAGTGTTTCCATTACCAGTTAGGAAGGTTGGGCTGTGAGCTAGTATGTGGAGGGTGGGGGGGGGTCATCCTTGCATGGATGCAAATGTCTTGCCTTCAGTTTAGCTTCAATGCCATGCAAGTCCATGTGTTTGGTGCAGGTTTGGGGGGGGGGGGTTGTGGCTGGACTGTGGAGCTCAGATAACTAGCTGACGGACTCCTCCTTTGTTTCTGTCCTTTCAAAGCCTCCTCTTTTCACCAGCATTCACACTTGCGCTCTTTTCAGTTGGCTTTCGTGCCGCACATTGACTTCCAGAGGGGTTTGGAATAAGAAATGTTTTCCTTTTCCCCTGAAAGCTCATCATTTAGAGCTCATTGGCCAGTAATGAGCAATTCTAACATGTCACCTGGAGCAGCAGAGACGTGGCCTTAACGGCTAGCATTTGTAATTAAATTCAATCACTGTGGGGCGAGACATTGTGATCCAAGGCCTCCCTGGGATGAGTGCATCATGACCTGAAAAGGTGGATCTCTGGAATTGTTTGCACCACCTAATGCAGCAGGGGGCTTGCATGAAAAAATGCACACCTGATTCTTCCGGGGGGTGCTCCTAAGGCCTGATGTGGGCAGCGTCCAGAACATAGAATAGACCTCCACTGAATCTCTTATTTTTCTGGGGATGGGGGAGGGGTGGTCAGTTCTGGGTAGCATTTGGGGATGATGTGTGAGTTCCTTACGGACATCTGCTATTCCTGCATTTATTTCGATGGCACCTTCCCGTTACTGACATGCCACTGGCATGGGCTGCTTAATATGCCAGGTGGGTGCAGAAGACAGCCAGGCTCCATAACGCTCCTCGGTTCCCAGCAAGCTTTGGCGACCTCACCCGCTGTTCTGGGCGTAGGTGCTACTCCTCTGTCATGTTCCACGCAAAGGTTATGTGCGGGAAGCGGGCCAGCATCCGTTAATCTTTCCGGCAGTGGGGTTTATATTAGGATAACAAGTACCGTGCCACTGACCTGCGTCGTCATGGGAACAGTTGTCACAGTAAAAGGCAAAGTCAAGGGGTAGTTAGTGCGGAGTCTGCCGTTTTGCCTCTCACCGGCTCTTTCCTTTCCTCTCCTAACGGATTTAAATGGATCTGTTTGCAATGGTAGGTAGCCGGATCATCGTGATCCTTTTTGGCGTGATTGAGAAAGCAACTGAGTGACCTGTGTGAGAAAAACCACGGATTAATGTCCAGCCCAGCGCTTGATTGGCTGAGGCCAATCAAGTAGTGAATCCTGTGCTATCCAGATGTAAAGCTCTTTTTTTTTTTTTTTTTTTTTTTTTTTAATTTTAAAAAAATTTTTTTTTTTTTTTTTTCTCCCAGCGCACCTGTACCAGGTATTCAATGTTCCTGATCGACTGGCAGCCAAGGCACCTTGTACTGTAAGATACTAGAGAGTACTCTGTGGTAGCATTATGTGCTTGAAGCTTGTTCCCATTACCGTAAGCTGGTGCTATGAGGCGGTTATTTGTTAGTCGGGCCTCTGGTATTATCCTCTCTGCGATGCCCTCCGACTCTGATGTGGGCCCCCTGTGAAATAAATGAGTAATAGGCTGTAATATTACAGTGACAGCCCTGTGCCAGGGAGGAATGTACACCATACACACAGAGGCCAGGCTTGTGACATTTATATCACGATGCGCACTGATGACCGCGGCCGCCAGGGAGCTGCCTTAATGTGACAGAGTGCCAGCGTTTACCATGTGATGGTCAGATGACGCTGTGCTCTGCGTACTGCTGTGTTCTTACTTCATAGTATGTGTCACCTTGTAGCTGGAGTAACTCTGTATCCCTGTACTACGATGGCTGTGAGTATGCAGATGCTGGAGGAGAAAGATATATATCTTTGGTGTGTGTATGTGTGTGTGTGTATGTATGTATGTATGTATATATATATATATATATATATATACACACACACATATATCTTTGATATGTGTGTGTGTGTGTATATATTTTTGGTGTGTGTATATATGTTTGGTACGTGTGTGTGTATGTTTGGTATATGTGTGTGTGTGTGTGTGTGTGTGTGTATATATCTTTTTGGTATGTGTGTGTGTGTGTACTGTATATATCTTTGGTGTGTGTGTGTGTATATATCTTTGGTATGTGTGTGTGTATATATCTTTGGTATGTGTGTATATATCTTTGGTATGTGTGTGTATATATCTTTGGTATGCCATGCACAACATCATGGCATCTTTCTTATTTGAAGAGATGGAACCTGAGTATAAAATCCAGTTGTATTTCCATAAATGGCCAGAGGGGTCTGTGTTGTCGGTGCCTTTATGTGAGCTCTCCTCATTTTTTTCCTGGTCTACATCGGAGATTTCACACACCTTGCTGAAGGTCCACCACTGCACAGCTGGCCAGCTCTGTCGGAGGGTGGGTGGGTTGCATACACAGCACACCAGGCACACCCCTCAGTAGCACAAAGCTCCCCGCTTCGTCCTTGTACCTTCTACTGAAAGGGCTGACAGCTTCGAAAAGTAATAGCAGTCAAATTCAGAAGGGAAGCTATGGTTCCCCTAAACGTTTCTCAGCAGCTCTGTGGTGCTCAGGTGCTGCTGCCCTCCCTCTGTGGTTATATATAGATATATACACATATCATTTTAAGCTGATGTAGCAAGATACAGATTTTTGTTCCCATGTAATAATACATTTCCACAGTGCAGTATACCCAGTCCCTTTCAGCCTGTTTCCATAGTGCCACGACACGACCTACAGTAACATGACCTGCAGTACCGCATGGGACAAACCCCCCCCCCCCCCCCCCCGACAGAGGGAAATTTTGCAAAATGCTCTTTATGAATATTCGGGATCAGATTAATACATATTTAAATAAATCAACACTATTTGATCTACCTCCCACTCTCTCTCTGTCTCTGTGTTTCTCTCCACCTCTTTCTACTTGGAAAGAAAAGGAAATGGAAGGCCTGTTTGGAGCCTTGGGAGGAGGGGTGTTTCATTCGGGGAGACGGCCCTGATGTGAACGAGCCATTGGAAGCAGCAGGAAACCCGCTGTGGCTCATAATGCAGAATCCAATGTGGTCAGGAGGCCGACGAGCAATTGCTGTGAGAGATAAGGTTCCGTGGGCCGGGCCGGGCCGGGCCGGGTAGGGGGTGATTATATAAGCATGCTACGGTCCCGGCCTATGGATGTCTGACTGGGTGTCGATAATAATGACCCAGCCAGGCTTTCCGATCCCTCATAATCGACGATGTCACTGGCAACTAACAAGCACTGGGAGGTAGAAAATATAGCGGGGCTCCATTCAGCCCTACGGAGACACCTAAAACGCTCTGGGGGGGGGCGGCAGCCCTGTTTCCGGAAAGATCCAGCTTTAATTAGGGATCCGGCTCATTACCTCCTCCCGGCCACCACGTCCCGGCACCACCACGCCATCCCATGGTCTCGCACCTGCAGTGGAAGGTAGCCGGTCTAATATTAGTGCTCTCCAGATGGGCTGGGGTGGAGGAGCACTGTCACGCCGCCCCTCACCACCCGGCATGTCGGCTTGGCACGCCCAGGGAGTGCCCTGCTTTTTCTTGGGCACGTACCTGTCTGGGGGAGCCGTGAAGGAGGCTGCCGACGGCGAGTCAGCAGTAGCGAAAGACAAGAAAGGAACAGGCCTGGGTGAGAGGGGAAAATAGGAATGCTAATTAGGAGTCTTGTTTAGAAAGGCAGCACATGAAGCAGGAGGGATTGGAGAGGCTGAGCGGGTGAGCAGATGCCCTCGGGATCTGGAGTTTCGCACTCAGGTGTGCGGGAGCTTGTCATACAATATTCTAAATCCAGCACTCCCAGCTGTTTTTCCTTATTGGGCCCTGCAGACCCAACCCTAACCTTCCCCTCCTTCCCAGGCACCATTTTCCATGCCATCACATTCAGCGATTGTGTCACCGGTGGCTTTCCTGTGATAAATATGAATGGCATACAAACATCACTCCAAGTGGAACTTCTAAATAATTACGGTCCCTGTGATTTCTGAAAATACCTCGTGAGAAACTCATCAACTCGCTGCCACTGAGCACGGGCGCGGAGAGGACGATAAAAAAAGCACGCTTTGTTTGCAGACTTTAACAAACAATTGCTGCTTTTTATAGGTTGGTGGCAACAAAATGCTTAATCAAACACGCAGGCATGCGATGTAAGCAGCTAAGCTCGCTTTCTTTTCAATTAACTGGGGACATTGTTGCAGTCTGCTGTTTAACGAATATCTCTGTAATCTAACAAGTTGTTTAGCAGAACTAGTTAAGGCAATATTAGCCATTAGCCTTGTAACAGGTCAAAACAATCTGATAATTAGAGAATTCCAGTGATCCAGAAAAATCGAGCTCGCTCTCGGACCCGTCTCGGGATTCTGGGTAGTGGCGAGGAGCTCGTTAAGCCGGTGTTCCGGAATGGCACGGAACGGCGAGCCTCGCGGCTGGGTCCTGCCTTCTTGTTAGGAAGCAGCACGATCCATGACAGCAGCACGGCGGAAGATGAATGGCGGCAGGAAGCGCGGCGCCCGGGGAGGGAGCAGGCCGGGCAGGACCAGACCGGCCCCTTCCCCTCATTACTCGCAGACTGACGTATGGCCCTCAGTTCTGCGGCAACCGCGCGCGTTTAAATAAAACGAGATGCCGTCCGCCGAGAGCTGGAGCAATTAAAATAGACATACTCAGTGATAGCCCGCCCTTGACGTTTTTTTGTAGTTGTTTATTTTAGTGCACAACCGCACACACACGCATGCACACATACGTGCGCAAGCAAGATTATGTTTGTCCACAATGCCATTTGCTTCAATCCGCCATTAATTGGTTTTGATAAAACAGCTTCATTTGACAGTACCCCAAGTTAGTTGGATTTTTATCATTGTAATCATTTGAATCATATGACCGAGGTCGTGGGGAATGTGCCAAGAAGGAGCCGTCGCCGGGTAACACGTCCCTAGCTGGTCCATGGTGCGGCCCACGACACCACGGAGGTCTCTGAGTACCGCTACCAAGGAGACAGATACTGGGGGGGGGTCACAGCCACCAATCCAGCCAATCAGCAGGAGAGGCCTGCATTATTTAGTGGAAACTTATTGAACATTGAGCCTAAATTATTCAGCAGCATTGACCTACTTGCTGGTGTTGAATTAGAGACTGATTTTAGTTTTTTTATCAGGTGACACTCGGGTTTCTAGGCACGGTCTGAAATCACGCAGTTAACTGAAATGGCATCTCTAAATTGCCTGCAGTGAATGTGTGTGTGTGTGTCTGTGCCCTGCGATGGGCAGGTGTCCCATCGAGGGTGTCCCCTGCACTGTGTGTCCTGGAATAGACTTCAGGCTTACCATCACCCTGTATTGGGTTTCTGTCAGTACCAGAGGACATTTCAAAGGTTTGGGTCTCCCGGGAGTTCCTGTGATCCCAGTTGGGGTAGCAAGTATGGAGCTCCTGATGGCTGCTCTGTGCCTGATTATCGCAGGTTAAATGCTTATGTGTCGGCAGTGGTCCTGATCAAGCCAGGAGGGGATCAATCAATATCCTGCCACGAGGAATGACCATGGAGCCCTGCAGGGTCTGAAAGCGGTGAAGAGTAGGGAAGCTGTTTAGACAATTAGCAAAAGGCCTCACAGCGGGCAGCAAGGGTGGCCATTAGCCTGCAGGGGGAGGGGCTTCTGGTGACTGGATGCCAGCCCATAATTCCTCTGGCCAGGGAGCAGGTGAAGAACATGCTCTTATATCTTTTCATCATATGTGTACAATTCCATTTCAAGTTGCCTCAGCTCCAGTAGCATTTAAATATTTTTTAAATACTGGATTTGGTGGCCAGTGTTTCCGTTACCATTGGTCCAGTGCAAACTACTGATGGTCTGTTTTATTATTATTTTTTTTATATGATCGTGGAACGGGAAGTGAAGGAGTATGGGGGGGTTCCTCCGGGCCTACGGGGACATAATAAGAATTCTGCTAAGGAAATGAGGTGGTCAGAGGGCCCTGAGGTGGGTCAGGTGTATATCTGCCACGTGATGGATCAGGATAAGGGAGAGCATGTAACACCTACATAAATTCCTTTGGTATAAGATTAATACAGGCCAGGGCATTTAAGTTGGGTTGGGGTGCAAATATTTGAGGGATGGGGTGGGGAGTGTGCTTCACGGTTGAAGTTTCCAGGAACGCTGTCCCCAAACCAGGAATGACGACTGGTGGCTCATGCTCCTTATCAGTGCTAGAATTCAGGCTCACCTGAGCCACCCTGAAACCACAGAAAATGGGGATGAAGCTGCAGGGGAAGCCAGAGGTGCGGCAGTCACCTGAGTGCCCTGTGACGGTTCCAGGGTCTTGCTACCGCCTCACTTATCTCCCGAGAAGCCCTTCCTATTGAGTGAAGTGAGCAGAGCCTTGGCTAGCAATGTTCAGGAGAGCCGCTATGTGTCATGGGGCAGAGCCGCTATCAGCCTCGTAGTACAGGGGGGAGCGGAAGGCCGTAATCGCTTCCAATTGGCAGCCAGCGGCAGCTGAGTTACAATGTAGTTGGCGTGCATGTTACAGTACGCCGCTAATCTTGGGGAGAGGCCCATGACTGACAGACTAGCTATTGACTGCTCATTCGCCCCTGCTCTCCAGAGATCACAGGCGAGGCCAGTGAGTTATGAACCCCTTGTCCCTCCGTACTGAAGGAGGAGCTGTAAATCAGTAGTCCCCAGATCAAGCTGGATTGCTGACTCCGGCGCTCTTGGACTATGAAAGGACTCGGTTCGAGGGACCAGCCCATCCACCAGGCAAAGGGGGCCGATTATCAATCTCAGCAGATGAACGGACTGCCTGTCAAGGCTGGGTGCCAGGGTGCCGGACCGTGTAAGGAAGGCTTTGTCCACATGAATTCCCTTTAACGATTTAATTAAGAACACTCGCCATCTAATTAAAGCCCTACATCTTTTTTTTTTACCCTCACAACTGAAGCATTGAAGCATCTTTTTTGTAATTACCCGTATTTTGTTGCACTCTTGAAGTATAGCCTGGGCTGATTACGAAGCCACATTTGAAGTTACGGTTAAAGGATCTGCTTTATGTTTGGGTCACATTTAAGCAAAAATGCTGTGAACAGAAGCTCAGAGTCTGGATCTGCTATGGAGGAGCTGAGAACGTCTCTCAGCATCTCCCCCTGTTGCAGCATGGAGGCTTTGATCGCCAGCCCTCGTCAGCGGTTCAGCACTGCGGTACAGGATCAGTCTGGGGTCTTGTACAAGTTCCACTTCCGTGGTGTTTTTTCCAGCCACGGTCATCTGTGGGTGAGGCAGGGTCCCTCTCCAGTCAAACACAGAAGTGCCTGCAATTGGGGCTTGGATGTTTTCAGCACCACTGCCCACGAGCCTGTGCCAGTGGCAGGGGTGTGGAGCCCATAGAGCTCCCATGGGCTACAGGGCAAACCACCGCGGTGGTGGGTTTATGGCGGGGACCGTGTTTGGTATGCACCTTATAAACTGGCATTATACTGTCACAGCCAAGAGGGGGACCAGAGAAGCATGTACCGAAGAGGTGAGGTGATTGAATTCTAACCCAACTAGAGTCGCATCAGGACTGGTGTCCCGCAGTTCCGATCCCCTGAAGGCGCCCCTCTCCGCCGCTTGCTGTCATGTTTTATTTATTTCATTCTTTCGTTGTTCTGCCCTTCGAGTCGCCTGTGAGCAGGTGCGTCGGGATGCGATTCATTTCTGATTAGATTGTCACTGGGGTGTGGGGACCCAGAGGCGGCCCTCTGAATGTCATATTCCCGTGGCATCGCTCTGATCTGTGGGGCCGAGAGAGGGCATGACATTTGTCTGGGGGCAAGGAGGACACAGGAGTCATCTCTGATCGAATGCATAAACGCATGAGGCAGGATGTAAAGTTAAATGTAACGTCGCTCGACATCAGAGTGGATTTCCTGTTTTTCTATCCCATCAGTCATTGCTCTTGCAATGCATCCCCCCCCCCGCCAGTGTTGCTTTCTCCCTTGTGTGCCCTTTGCCCTACCTGGATAAATTGGGTAAGACACACACACACACCCCAAATTCTGAGGTATAACTAGTGATGTTGGACCTGCCTCCTGACCATTGCAAATGTACTCTTCCGCTGTCATTAAGCCAGCGATGGTTCGTGGTATTGATTCCCACACCGGTCTGTCAGGACACTGTGCCGGGATCTCACGGCACAACAAACAAACGACACCGGAGGCAGTGATGGATGGGGCGCTCCAGGACACGCTGACACTGCCATCTGGTTCCCCGGCGCTGTATATCAGACACATGTGCAGAAAATCACGTTGAGTTTTGTGCCCCCACCTCTGGCTGTGGGACATGAACACAGGAGACGACAAAAACTTAGACAAGCTGGCCTCAACATGCTCTTCTGTGGTTTGCATGCATGTGTACAGGGCTCCAAATATGAAGCAGTAATACTGAGTGCAATGCTCTATTGATCTATTTGAAGTTCTGTATGCATCCAGATAAGTAGCCCAGGAACCATGCGCTGGGTGGTTATAGCAATTGGATGGTTCTGAGGGACCTAGACTCTCACACTCCCCCCAGCCCATCCTCTGATGCCCCCTGGTGTTTAGCTGAGGACTCGACGCCTCTCACGTTCCACTGCTGCAGCCTTTACCTCGTTTGCTTTAGCCTGTGATGCTCCAACCCATTTAATTTAATTTAATTTTTTTGTTGAGCCAAGCATTCCATGGGACAAGTACCGAGTTGGATCAAGAGCAGGAGCCTGGATGGCGCAGAGCCGGGTTGACCTCCTGCGTGAGCCACGCCGAATGGGAACGGCCCGATAAAATCGAGATCAAAGTGCAAACAGAGACTCAAAAGAAAGAGTGGAAAATCTCACTTTCAAGAGGACAATAGACTTATTTCTTCACCTTCTTTTCCCTCTAACCGGCTTTGACTGCGGTCGTTACAGATCTGTATTTTAGAAAATAAAACTCAAGTCGAAGCTGTTTGGGATTAGAGTCCCCCAAAGGACAGTGAGCTTCAAAGGTGCTATGCCGGTATATTTATGACAACCCTCAATGTTTATGCAGGTACACAAATTCTTCTGAGCAGTAGAAAAAGTCTTCACTCCCCCCAGGAGATTGTGTTTTGTTCCCTTCTTAATGGTTCTGTCTCTTCTCTTAATTACCTTTAGGCAGTGATGAGTGAAATGAGGCTTCCCGGCCCTCTGTGGTTGGTATTTGCTTGTCAATCAGAGACCTGTGTACTCTCCACTTGCCGCTCTCTTTATTGGTTCCTGTTGGGTTGAACAGGGCGGCGCCCATATGCAATAATCCGATTGGCTGTTGAATGAGAGGCTTCATTCCTCCCGCTGTTGGCATCAAGGGTTTCGGCCATGTTCACAAAGGGCTCTGAATGCCATGAGCCCGGTGCAGAGGTCATGTGCTTTGGCGCATTTCCATGGCAAATGAACCCCAGCTATGGACCTAGAGGTAACTAACTCACCGATCCTCATCTCTCTCTTTCTGTCCTCAGACGACAGATGACCTGCTGGTGGCGTCAGCGGAGTGTCCGAACGACGACGAGGACATCGATCCGTGTGAGCCAAGCTCAGGTGGGTTAGGTTAGTCACCTTTTTTTTTACTACTATCCTCTGCGTGTCGGTGTCCCTGTCTGTCTGCAGCACCACACAGATGGACTGCGTCAGGGAGGATGATGCCTCTGCGTCTTAAATGGTCCTTTTTGGAGCCTCTCCTTCCAGCAGTCCAGTGTCCCATTCAGTTAAACTGCCCTGAGTACGGTATGGTGGCACAGTGGTTAGCACTGTTGCCTCACAAGTCTGACAGCAGTGTTAGAAAATGGATGGATGGAGTATGCTTTGCATAAGCTTGACTAAAGGCCTGGGGAATGAGGAAGCTATTCTGTACCCCACAATATCATGGGGTGCTTGTTAGAAAAAAATGGCATCGTAGCCCCTCCTGCACTGGTGAGAGGGGTCTCTGTCTGCACTCATTATGATGTGCGCCATCCCCAAGGAGAGCAGTTTCTCTGCTCTTTGAGACCCCATTATACATGACAGCACAGACGCTGTGGCACCCCATCGGCATTTCCTTAGGGATGACGGGCGAGCAGCTGCTGCCCCACTGGGGACAGCCAGTGTTCACGGCTTCTGCAAGGAGGACTCACTCCTGTAATCCGCTTCTCAGACTCTTAATAACTGTTTTCCCTATGTTGCCTCTGGAGAAACATGACAATGAATTTTTCTCTGCTGGGACAAAGACTCTAGACTTTAGACTGTAGCAGAGGGTCCATCGATGATGTGAGAAAGACCTTTCATTGTAAAATTGAAAAAGCCACTGCCAGGACAAAGACCTCCATTTGTAGTTGTGAATACACCACAGGCCAAAGACCCTAGATTATAGCAGAAGATTCTCCAACGACATGAAAAAGACAGAGAGATAGTAGATTGTACCACTGAATGACTAAGGGACCCAAGACTCGCTTGGTATAGATGATCTGTTTATAACAAAGCTATTTTCAGCATGTTATGGACAGAATGCTGTTACTTGTTAGCATATTTTTTTCCTGATTTATTTATAAGGATTGATATTTCACAGGGTTGATAGAGTTCTGAACCTGCGACCTTCTCCATGACTCCTGATATCCCCACGCTAACACACCCACTGCCAGGCAGATAGTAAACTCAACCAAACCTCGCATTCTGCCACGGGGTCACCGGCAACCAGTTTCAGATACATCCTACGATGCTTGGGATTTTATGCAGATATTTTTGCGATGTGATGTTTTTCCCTGAATTCGGATAGCTGACTCACTCGGTCGCATTCATTGCGGTTGTATTTTCGCGCCTGCTAACATCATCGTTTTTCCGCCTCGTGGCCCAGAAGTTCTATTTTTCATTTCTGGGGGATTTTCCTTTGACAAATAACGGGATGTTTGTTACACTGTAATCTGGAGGACGCACACTAACCTTTGCGTGACAAGACCAGTGAATATTTCTGCCCTGATCACTTTTAATCTTCTTTCTTTTTTCAAAAGAATTATTTTTGGTCAGGGCTAGTTATTTCTGCACCGGTGACGGTGACGAATGTGATGTTTCACGACTGTCATGCAGGAGAGCGCAAGAGTGGAAAAATTATAGCGCTGCTAGTTGTTGCAGCGGAGGTCAGATCATATTATGCTGCAACGTCCTGCGAGCTGCGATATAAGTCAGAGGAAATGCATTTTGTATTGATAAATACATGCAGGGGAATGACAGTAACAGGCCATAAAAACGGCACATCATGTTTAATTTAAGAGCTAATTTCAGACTTAATATAGATGTGTAGATTTGCACGTCAGATGCGCTTGAAATGTTTCCTGCAATCCGGTTATGAGTAGCGTTATTATTAAGATGCCGTTACCCTGTGCTGGAAAATATAATCTATCCAGCCATCTACAGGGTAACTACGCATGGAGCATATCCTAGGCAGCACAGGGCACAAGTGAGGGGATGCCCTGGACAGGACGCCAGACTGTCACAGGGCACACATGCGCAGGCACTCATTCACTGCAGGCCGTCTACTGAAGGGTTTTGACTGCGGTAGGAAACTAGAGTAACCGTAGGAATCTCGCACAAATGTGGGGAAAATTCCACACACAAAGCCAGGGATGGAATTGGCAACCGTGTGAGAGTGCAGTGCTGAATGCGGAGCCACCGCCCCCTGAGCTGCTGACCATGCAGTGACCTCCAGACCTGCTCCTAACCATGTGATACGCCGACCCATGTGTGTCTGGGCTTTCATTTCATCTTTGTTCTGGGTTGGATACGGACCAATTATCAAAAGGACAGGAGACCTGCAGTGCAGTGAATCTTCTCCTCTGTTTTCAGTCGGGGGAAGGGGGTTCACACAGATCGAGAGCCACAGAAACAATTAAGGCTCTCCGACAAAGTGCTGTCTGTATTGATCTTTCTTCCTGTAATAAAGCTGTAGATAGCGCATGTTTCTGTATAACTCTATCACCGGGAGTCTGACAGTGAAATCCCCACCCCCACAGTCTGGGGGAAGGCGTAAATTTGTAGATTCGCTAAAGAGCAATGAGTGCCCCCCCCCCCCCCCCCCCACAGTGACAGGGATCAAGTCGAAGTGCAACAAAACATCCCAGTGCATGACTGGCTGGGGAAGGCTGGATTAGACCAGCCATCCTGATTGATGTGTGTGTTTCTGCAGTACGCAGTGTGTTTGGCCGGGAAGGGTCGGCTGTGTGTGAAGGACTGCGTCCTTCATTCCCACTGGAAATCAGGGCCTCTGCATCCAGGATGGAAGTGTGTTGACCCCTCTTTTCCTGGTTGATTAGTGACAAATATTCCTTTAATTGGACATCGTTCCTTGAAGGGCCCTACAGCCCCAGGTACCTTCCAAATGAACAACAAGCAGTTCAAAGGTGGAACACCAAAACGGGTTAACATTCTCCCGGTAACGTAAATACCTCACAATCCATTGTGATGTAAAAGTTGCATTGCCCGCCCCTTCCACAACAACAAAAGACAGATTTTATCAGAGTTTTTTTTTTTTTGGAGGGAGGGGGTGAGAAATAGATAGATGGTGCATGAAAAAGCTGGTGGTGATAGAATCTCTGGGGGAGAGTGGAACCAGGGGCCAAGGTTAAGCATCACCAGGGTCCCCCGGAGCGCCACTCCATCCTTAGCGTCCAGCGTATCGATTTCTCCGCTTATTTATTCCAAGCTTTATTTCAGCCCTTTTTTTTTGTATCCCTAGAACTGCAGCAATTCCATGGCTGAAGCTGTAATCTCCCGCAGGTCCCAAGATTAGATCACGCCGCAGCAAATTGAATCTTCTCCCAGTCTGCAGAGCCACTGGGTCACCAGGCGATACGGTCTGGTCCCCGATGGGCATATGAGGAGGAGCCGGGGGCGAGGGGGGGGGCCTTGATGCATTGGCAGCGTTAGTGTGGCAACAATACCGCTGTCTGTCAAACATCTGCAGGTTAAGTGACAGGCAATGGATGCGTTTGGCGGGATTGGGCCCTGGAGGAGAGGGGTAAGGGGGTATGATTGGATCGGCTCCTGAGCCAGGAGCCGCAGTGCCACATCCACTGGGCTGGCTTATTGAGTTATCCGGCCCAAGACCACTGGCTGACACAAAAGGAACCAAGTGCCGAATTATTATTTTATGGTCTTTGGCAAAGGACATGGCTGCCACCCGCCCCAGGCCACCCCTCCCACCAGCCGCCTGATCCCGGGCATGAGAGCTCTGAAGCACTCTGGGAGAGATGCGACCTCTGTGGAACGTGACCAAAATCCAGAGGCGTCACAA
Organism: Brienomyrus brachyistius; assembly: GCF_023856365.1. Taxonomy (NCBI): domain Eukaryota; kingdom Metazoa; phylum Chordata; class Actinopteri; order Osteoglossiformes; family Mormyridae; genus Brienomyrus; species Brienomyrus brachyistius. The sequence goes on from NC_064535.1 coordinate 20,672,535, forward strand.
AGCCCGGCCCATCGTTCAGCTGTGCCGCCTCACAGCTCCGCACACCTCCTGCTTTCTGTTTGGCTGCCCTCAGGTCCCCATCCCTCATGGGGATGTCCTTGTAGGGCTTCTAGCAGTTACCACCATGGCATTTGCGTCAGGTTGAAAGCCCCCGCCGTTTCACCGCGCCCTTTATGTCCAGTCAAGGTGTGACTTTTGGTGCTGAGAGGGACCTAATGAAGACATCGGATGGGGGGGGGGTGTGGGGTGTGTGTGTGGGGGGGGGGGGGGCCGAGTTAATATTAAATCCAGAGTAGATTTGTGGTCTTTAATGTCTCTTTTCCAGAGAGGGTGGTGTTTTACCATACCTCATCCCTGATAACAGATTAGAGATCTGCATCTCTCCCTCACCGTTCAAGTTCATGGTTTTGTGAAAATTCTGACATTTCTGTCTGCATATTTTTTCCAAAAAGATCGGAGGGGGAAAAATAAAATGATCAAGCAATGTGATTAATCAAGTGGTAAATGGAAAAATCACATTTTTAGATCATGTGCAAGACAGGCCTTTCACCCTATGAAACAAAAAATGATTATGGTAAAATATTGTATGGCAGAACTGTGAAAAATGAAACAGTCACACTTGTTGGTGCGAGAGGTCAAACCACAGACATAATACACTATTCCGTCATTCCCAGCATGCACTGTGGCACACCATTTTTTCTGTAATACACCGTCCTGTATTAATACTTGGGCTTCCAAAGATCCTCCAATCGACTCAGAGGTTATCAGCCCACATGCTAAGAAGATTTTTTTGCACCATTTATATGCGTTTATCACATGCCCTTGCAAATTTAGACCCGTCGCCGGTGACGACAGGCAGCTCGCAAGCATCCGGCGTCATTAGCGTCCGCCTCCGCATTGGCGGCTGACAGGGCACCCCCGCCGGTCCTGCACGGTGGGCTCGAAGAATGTCTGCAATTTGTGTCCACACATTTACCGCTCGCCGCCTACCGGATATTTGCCAGGCGCCACAGCGACCTCGTGGCCTAATGAGATGCAGAAAGGCGTTCGCTAGGAAAGTGGGATTTGACGCCGCGTCTTCTCCACTATCAGACGCGAAAACAGATTCTCTCTTATTTATCCTTTCAATTATTTCCGCATCACTCCAGCCTCTTAGCCGCTGCGACAGGGAGACGCCCCAACCCTGCTTTCAGGGGAGGCAGCTCTGGCCAGGGGGCTCATTATCTGCTAGCCATGTGATATTCGGTTTCTCCAGGCAAGGCAGAGGGGCTGAGTAAGGCCAGTAAGGGCCGGGGGGTGCACTTTTATATTTGGTTTTATGTTTTTTAAATTTTGTTCATGGGGACCGCGCCCTGGTTAACAGTAGGCTGGAGCTAGATGAACAGGCGGGGGGATGTAGGCTTTTGTGACCACGGTGCGCACAGAGGGCCCATGATCCGTGAAATGCTCATTACCGCCGCCATCCCAGCAAGTGAAAAATAAAATAACTTTCGTAAAACATCGCACTCACCTGATTGCTTTCGACCCATGCCAGTAACTGCACGGACAGTACTGGGAGGGGTGTGGGAGACACGTGATCTCAGAACAGTCCCTGTTTCCTTTGGTCGCAGGAGTCTCTGCGAGTTCTGATAACCGTCGCTGTAAACTTGAGAAACACATTTTTTAACAGGGTAGATTTCACCGACTTCCCAGTGACAAAAATTAAATGAAACAACTGCGAAACCGGAGCCAAATAGGCAGCGCCAAGGCAGATACACACTTACAAGGCATCGTTTTTCAGAAACGAGAGCATAATCGTGAAGTCTGACCGCGGTGGCCCATCACTGCCAATTTCGATGTGACAATGTGCTCATTCGGCGCGGCTAGCCAGGCACACGCGCTTTCAGACACGCACCCTCACGAAGTGTTTACGGACCGGCAAATCACACAAGGTCCCAGTAAAGCAGCCTTATCGCTCCATATAACTCTGCATCGACAAGGTATGTATAGCCACGTAATGACATCCTTAACTGCAGCAAGCTGGGCCTGCACTGTGGAATCAGCATCACTGCGTTTGGCATATCGTCACCTGCACTGGGAAGAATGAGTAATGGGCTTGTTGTTCATTTGGAAGGTACCTGGGGCTGTAGGGCCCTTCAAGGAGATGATGAGATGAAGACCTGCTGCATTTTAAATATGGCCACACTTTTTTATAATGTAATTTGCTCTGACCTTCTGACCCCTGAAACCTCACGGTGCTCTTTGAAATGCCCCACCTCCTTCCTTCCTCAGCCAATGAAGAGGTTAGGGCCAGGATGGTGTCATTTAATTGGTCAAGGGATAAGTGTTCTATAAGCTGTCATAGGTTAATTTCAGGTCAAATGCTGCATGACTGACATGGATGAATGGTTGCCTGTCACACCAGCCATCTTTCTAGGCTATAAGTTTCTGGGCTCAAGGCTGGGGTCTTGTTCCTCTCCACAAGGCACCTGAAATGGATCACTTACGCAGCCTGTAAACGCATTACAGTATAGGCTAACATGACAACATCGGAATTAGAGGGAACTGGAATCTGAGACATAATTTTTCGAACCCAATGACAGACTTGCCTTGGCGAGAAAGTGTTTTAATCGATTCTAATCAGCTAATCATTAATGAAGCCATTATCTGAAATTATAGCCCTGGACTGGGTGGCATTGTTGGGTCGTTATTGGAAATTATTTCTTTTATGGTGTCGTAAAAAACAAGTTCAAGGTGCCTGTTCTTCTGAAAGAACTAGTCTCCATTTTTTTATGGTAAAAACACAGTAAAGAGCACTGCTTACTATGGTCATCATGGCTCAAATAGGCTGGTTGTCACGCTTTGCTCTCTCCTGCCAGCTTGTGAGTAACGCTGCTGTGTTAAAACGTGGAGTCTTTCTCAGGAACCGAGCTCATTTAAGGAAACTTGGCACAGGCAAGTCTTTTTACTGAGGAGCCCCCGTTTACAAGGTGGCCTGCCCACCCCACCCCCACCCGTGCGTGGCAAGCCTGGCAGGCTGGTGATTACAGCGGGATACGTAGTACTGCTGTAATACTAATCCATGGGTTTACAGAAACATGTCAGCTGCAAGCCAGCTAAGCTGGAATCTCAGGGAGCTTTACCGGAGCACTGCTGTGCGGAGTTAACGTCCGATCATGGCGGGGTGCGAGCCTGCAGCCGTCCTGGAGTACGAGCCTTGACAAAGGATCGACACAGTAGGGACAGCCCCATGGGGGGGTGTCTGGGTGAGGTGGGGGCTGCATGACGTCTTCTGGACACTATACCTACCTGCAGTGGATTCAACCGAAATAGCCAAAGTCTCTCTTTCAGCAGGAGATCATGAGCTGTGTGTGCCAGAGCTCTCTGGTCCTCCACCCCCCCTCCTGCCCCGCTTAGGCCTGCTGCGATCTACCTCTTCAAGGCATGTGACCCATCAATTCCCATCCCCCCCCCCTCCTGGGAGCAGCAATTAACATTTGTTGCTCCTCTGTTTTTTAATAGGACACAGCCCAGCTTGGAAGGTTATATACCGAATGATGGTACAAACCAGCATATCCTCGCATCGGATGCTTTTCTACCACTAGCATAACACCAGACCAAACAGATGTGAGAAAGCGACCGATTACATTTAAAACACAGGACAGAGCCATTAACATCAGACTGATGATGTGCTGTTGAGATTCAGACTATATTCACACTGTTTTTAGACTCAAAAAGTGAGTTGTTCTGTAAGCATACCCTCATCAAGAATAAGATAAAAATGCCCGTTGTTCAGCCACTAGGTTTTAAAATATTAGAAATATAAGAATATCCATCCATCCATCCATTTTCCAAACCGCTTATCCTACTGTGTTGCGGGGGGTCCGGATCCCGGAAGCAATGGGCCCGAGGCAGGGAACAACCCAGGATGGGGGGGCCAGCCCATCACAGAATAAAGAATATTCGAAAAATAAAGCGGGACACTGTGTTCTCAAGCCTTCTGACATTTCCGTCTGCATATTTTTTCCAAAATGGTCGGGGGGGGGGGGGGGAGATAAAATGATCAAGCAATGGGATTAATCAAGTGTTAAATGGAAAAATCACATTTTTAGATCATCTGCAATGACAGACCTTTCACCCTCGGTACCTTTCTGTGAATGAGCGGTGACTTAAAATGAAGATGGTAATGAAATGCTGCCGTAACGCCAGGCCCATCCTCCTCCTGCGACACCCCCAGCCCACCTCACTTGCCATATCCCGTTTTTCCGCCTTGCGGCCCTGTCGTTCCCGGGTGCCTTGCGAAAGATGACGGATGGTGGCTGGCGCAGAGGGCGTGACCCCGGGCTTCCCCGTGCCTCGTCATCAATCCCACCAGGGTGGGGTCAGTCGGCCCCTTGTCTGTTCATTACTCGCTAAGTAGCCTCGTCTGCTCCATTAGCTAGTGGCAAACGTGGTGCCAGCCGTGGCTTTAAATACCCCCCCCACTCCGCCCCCCCCACCTTGACCCTGCTTGTCCATCGCAAATTGCCAAATAAATGAACCTCTTTACCAAAGATGAATAAGGAATAATGGTCTTTAAGAGACCCATTTATTAAAATCCCAGCAGACACCATGGAATCCGTAATCCCCTCTCTCGCTAATAGAGCTACTGTAGGTAGAGGTGCATTCTGGGGAATGCTGAGAGCAGACCTTGCTGCGACTGTATGCGCCATGTCCTGTCTCTCAGAGCAAGCAGAGGTGTAATGACTGTTATTTTTGCAGTCTAGGGAATGTGTAGCAAGGTCTTGATGCAACAATAAGATGTTCAGCTATGTCTGTAATGGATGGGGCTGCTATGATATTGTCATCTGGCTCAGCCGGTTCTCACGATGTGATGCTGAAGTCTAAACCCCGTCCCGCAGTCCCACAAAGGAAATGACTTTTGAGTAAATGAGTGAAACATTAACTAGGGCTCATATGAATACAACAGCAGGCAGCCCCTCCCCCCCCGCCCCCCCGCCCCCTTCAGGACTCGCTTACTCAGATGGTCCTGTATCTGCCCATGAGCTTCCCTTGCCTTTGTCTTTCTGCTGTCTTTCTTCCTCTGTATAATTTCACCCTTGGGTTCGCTTCAGCGGAGCCTTCTGCACCATTCTGAAACACTCCTCTCGCCTGTCAGCTCTCGCGGGGTTTCCATTGACTCTGATCAAATGATGGAGTGCTGATTAACGGGCACGTAAGCCTGGCCGTTGGAAGGGGGGGGACATGGTCTAACCCACTCTGCCAGCGGGCCAGCAGAGGTTGTCGCAGTTAAAGACCTGGAACTTTAACCTTAGTTCGTGTTGCAGCGTGATCCCCACTGTTCCTCCATTTCATTTATCTGAACCTATTGTATACATACACACTTTAGGGTTAGGTGAACCTGAAAAAATTAGGGTTAGGGTTAGGTTTACCTGAAAAAATAATGTGTGATATTTAATTTAAAAGTGTTGAGAAAAACGATCATATTGAGTTGTCCCAACACAGCCCACACACACACAGACATACAGGTGCAGTTTACTTTTTTTTTTTGCCAAAAGAAAAGCGTGAGATCATGAGAAAAAACAATGTACAGATAATCTGCTATATAGGCGGCATTAATTATTGCCAACTGAGGATGGGGGGGGGGGGCAATCGATGGGCAGGCCAGATTTAATTATGATTTTAAAACCTGTCGTGGATCATCTGAAATCATCTAAAAAAGTGATTCACTTATGGTAAACCCTAGTCGAATACTGCACCACCATTATAACTGTCGTTTACATACACTGATACCTTTGAGTATCATACAAGGAGAGAAAAAAAATATCAATGTGTTTTTTTTAAACATCAGAAGCGTAGGTCAGAAGGCTGAACTGAAAGCCAAATCATACATTTTTATCTTGCTTTGTGTGCAGCTTAAGCCTACAGTAATAATCGCCGCTTAGTCAATTACCGATAATATCGTCATATCGCCCAGCTCTAATTAGCTATATAAAGCAAGATTAAAGACTGTCTTTGTACCTTTGTGTCACATACCGGGCAGAGATAAAAATAGCTAAGTTTTTTGTGAAATTCAGTTTTTGTAGCTTAGTGTCACGTTCCTGGTAATAACCAGGTTTTTAAGCAGTGACCTCTGATAAACATATAAACCTTCTTGTCATCTGGTTGGACACCTTAGCAGGGTTGTAATAAGTCAATAATACATATCGGTGTGTCCTCCTGATGTCAGTTGGCCGTAGGCGACACTGATGTGCTCTCAGCGTGTGGCTCGGAGTGGGGAAACCGGCATAGGCAAAGGCACACTTATCCATCAGCGTGACAAAGACCACTGCTTTAATCCGTTCAGTACAATCATCCTTCCCACACCTGTTTCAGCTCCAAAATTAATTTCCTGAAATGGTGGTGATTATAGCCTTATCTACTCCTTTTCATTTTACTCCTTTTCTCAACCCTCCCTGTTGGTCTCCTCAGCTTCCCATAACACCTGTACCGATGGGTACTCAGATACCACAGGTAGGGAAAAAAAAGAGCTTAACAAACGATCCAGGAGGAAAAGCAGACCGGCGGTGATTTGCTTGGGGAGCACCACCACCGTGTGGAATGCTGAATCGACCTTGCTGTCTTGGGGAGGCAGGATCATAATGCGGGCCTGACCATGCATCACCACGTTCCTGAATATGCGGCCCCGATATCCTGTCCTTTTATCACCACATATCAATAGTTGAAGCTGCTTCTCCACCACAAGACTCAGGGGTTGGGAACCAGAATCGCATTTCTTTCATGAATCATTCATACATTATCAGAACACCCCAAAACAGGCTCCGCTCATCCCTCATACTTAATGGGGATGAATAGTTATTATTAATCACATTATTATGCACACATAAATCATCCTGGTGTTGTTAATCATCGACGAGCACAGAGCCGTCACTGCTAACTTTGACTTATTTACACTGAAATGCCTTTGGTCTGCTCCACTCTGCACGTTACCCACTTGTGCTTCTGAGGCTGATTGTCCCCTTTAGCAGCGACAGAAATAAACTTGGGGACATGGTCGGCTGAAAGGGGTAGTGGTGGGGGGGGGGGGGGGGTAGCTTGGCTCAGAAGCGAGGCGAAAGTCGGTAAACCTTATTAGCTCCCAGGAGAGCACAATCAGAGGACGCGGGGCTGCAATCAGAACACCATGGGACCAGCCGCGGTGCCCAGTTCGTTGGACCTGACGTACCCCAGCACAGGCACACACCCCCCCTCAAAACACATGCACACACAACCGGTAGCGTCTCCTGTTTGCTCTCTTATCTCCATTCTGCCATGGGGAACCTCCGTGCTCATGCCGCACTGTGAGCGTGTGCTTTCCGTACACCTGTCCGGGGGTGTAGCCAGGCCTGTCACACACTAAGGAGATCTACTGCCACGCTCGGGTCGGCTTCATTCCCACAGTTAATTTCCGTCGTCCTTGATTGACTCAACAGGCAGCACTAATGGTATTAGCCCCCCCCACCCAACTGAGAACCAAAAAACTGGGTTATAAAATGGTGAAAGACACATTCACCTCTTCTCAAAGCAGAGGTGGGGATGGCTTGGAAAGGTAGGGTTCTGTCTTTTGATGGGGGAAAAGGCCAACGGGGGCTTAATTGCCCGTAAAAAACAGATAGTTGTATGGTAAAGCACTGGGAGTTGGCTTGAAGATCACAGCAACATTACAATGCCCACCCCTCCAGGGCGAGAGTAAACAGGGGTCTGGGTCCTGCTTTCAGCTATCCAGCAGTGTGTTTATGAATCGTTGTGTGTTTGCATGTAGCGTGCATGTGACTGCGTCAGCATCTGAACATCCCGTATCCCACAATCCTCTGTGTTTGTGTTCTCACTCTGCATTGTTCCCTCATTTTTTATGGGCTGTGTAATATTTATATAATATTTAGGGGGGCACAGAAGGTCACATTCAGAACCGTGTAGAAGCTGAAGAAACTAGCATTAGTATCTGGGTGTACGATCTGGGAACTCCAACGTGGTTGGTTTGATCTCCCATGCGGGGCATCTGTGGTTATAGTCTTGGGAGCCCCCCCCGCAGTGGTTTTTACACCCAGTCGAGGTGCTTCTTCTTCTGGGGGTCAGGGGACTCCTAGGCAAGCAGAGAGAGCAAGGGGCAGGATGGGAAGGAGGATGTGGGGGAGTGGACAGGAAGAATAGCAGAGGGATTGAAAAGCACTTTATCTGAGGAGGACATTAGCCAGAGAGTGATGAAGGGGGTAGCGAAGTGCTATCAGAGTTGATGGGGAAAGAGATTACAATTTGGTCAGTACTAGTACATAATGGAGAGTCTCTGATATGTAATCAGTTTCTCATTCAAGAAGCAAATGAACCCAAACCCCATTCTTGTCAGATATTAATGCCATTATCAAACATTTAGAGTTCATTAAAGGGCCTTTATTGGATTCATTAAATCGGAATAAAAATAAGGGTGCGTGTTACGACTCCTCTCCTCCCCCCATCTGCATCGTAATTACACCGGACCCACGGCTTCAATTATCGGGCGAGTCGCTTGAGTGTCGCCGTCATATAGGGAGGCGCTCCGGCGTCAGTGTGGGAGAGAACACCATAGTGGGTTTGCCGAGCACTCTGGGTCTGTTATTATGGGTAAGGAATGATGACACTCTCCATGGAGCCATCGTTTTGTTTTATTTTGAGTCTCTGGGGAGCTGTGCTTGATGAGGGAGTCTAGCCGTGGTCCACTCAATCATCCTCGAAGCTGATGCATCTGTAGAACAGGTCTTTGTGGTCGCCCAAATCCAGTATGTAAACTGCGTAAATCACAGTACTATATTTGATCACTTGTTCTGTGATTTTAGTTGCTTAGAAGCCATTTCTTAAAAGTGAATCACGCAGCTTTGTTCAGGCTATCAGCTTAGTCAAAACCTGATCTCCTATGCAGCCGGTTAGTCCACTTGGTTAGTCCAATACTTAAGCCTTGGGCTGTCTAACCTACAGTATAAGTCTCAGGTAGTTCAACCCAGGAGTATTAGGTAGTTAAACTCTTAAATACTAAACTGTCCTTGTTCAGATAGACAGATGTACGAGGTGGTTCATAGCAGTGCCATAATGTTCATGCAGAAACGATTGTCTTTCCTGTGGAATGAACATCCGTCTGTTTCCCTTCCCAGCAAACCCAACGGGTTCTGGCGGCGGGGGTTACCCGGGCCCCTCGGAGGTGATCCGCGAGTCCAGCAGCACCACGGGGATGGTGGGTGGGCATCGTGGCGGCAGCGGCCCTCTGCATCCTCATCCTCCTCTACGCCATGTACAAGTACCGCAACCGTGACGAGGGCTCCTACCACGTGGACGAGAGCCGCAATTACATCAGCAACTCGGCGCAGTCCAACGGCACCGTCGTCAAGGAGGAAGCCGGCCAACAGCGCCAAGAGCTCCAACAAGAACAAGAAGAACAAGGACAAGGAATATTATGTGTGATCCTGCACATTTGAGCCATTGCCGGTCCTGGAACTCAATTCAAGAGGCGATGAGAAGACCCACATATGTATATTAACAAAACTCGAATGAGAGAAAAAAAAAAAAAACATTTAGTCTTCATTTTATCAAAGACGTGACATAAAGAAAAATAAAAAAAAAAACATATCTGACTTTGTACTCAAGCACATTAAACTATGAGGTGCGGCAGATGAAACTCCCTGCCGAAAAATGCTGTAATGACTGACAAAAAGGCAGACGAGGGAGGACGATGGAACATGACATAAGAAAATGGCTCCAAAGCAGACATGGTGCCCATGTGCTCGACAAGCAGGATGCTGACATCTCACTCTCTCCTTTCTTGGAAACATTTCAGAGGGGCTATTCACGGGTGGGGAGGGGGGCGGGAGTTAAACAGTGTCACAAACTGTCAGTGTTTTCCATTTACGTTGCCTGTGTTTGTGTTGCTGGGACGTTTTCTACAGTTGCGAGAAAAAAAAAATGCAAAACATTTTAAAAACAACGCCTAAATAAGCAAAATGACAACAATCGCCAACATGGGGAGGAGAGAGCAGAGAGACTTTGCAGGGAGGAAGTCACACGGTCAAGCTACCTACGTCTGGGGGAATCGGCCAAAGTATTCGCACTTTCAGGAACGAAAAAACAGCCGCGGCATTGACTGCGCCTGACTGTTCTGGGGTGGCGTGGTCAGCACAGAAAGCAGACAGGAAACACTTCTTACTGACTACAGGAAGAGACTGACTTGAAGGAGTAAGTGATGTTGATGTGGTAATAAGGCCTTCATTCAAAGCCTGGTTTGACACAAGGCTGGTGCATTTTCGGGGTGGGGGGAGGGGAAAGGGGGGTGTCTGAAAAGCAACAGATTTGCAAAACTCCATGCACGTAAAGTATCTTATAACATATGTTTATATCCAGTACAAACACACCTATATGTGCTTTCTGGACTGTGACACGTGGTGTTTTATAGCCTGTTGTATAGATGATGCAAACTATATCTGCTCTTCAACCATTTTTAGTAAAAAAAAAACAAAAAAAAGAGAAAATAAAAAAAAGAATTAAATGTTATTAAGTGTTGCTAGATATAGATTTTACGATGACATCTGCAATTAAAATTTCTGTTGCGTTGCTTATTTTGCCCTCTTTTAAACATGTATCCCTCCTTAATTTTAATCTTTTAACACCATTGACACCCATGATCCATTTGCGTCCCAGCAGCAGCCTGACTTGTCGAAGAAAATTGCTGAGCTATGGCGGGTGGCAGGATGTGACATACAGGATGTGACATACAGGATGTGATGTATGACCAAGTGATGTATGACCAAGTGTCCCCCTCTTGATTCTCCTCTTAATACCAAATTACCCTTATGCCCTAGGTGGGAGTGGAGATGTTACATAAACAATGTTATTTCTGTATGTATCCGGATCCCAGTGATTGGATTGATGAAACCTAGATTAATCCCTTTGAAATGGGAGAAGTGACCATTTCAATATTTCTGTATTTGTACTGTCATGCTGTTAATCTGTTTCTGACCTGTAATCCGATTCATTGAGGGGAAAAGTAATCCAACCTAAGCTACTGACAATTACAATTGTTTTTTTATTATTATTACTTATAATTATTATTCTACCCGTGCTATTTTTTTCTACAGTATTTTTGTTTATTGTGACAATTCTTTATTGACCTCAAAGTAAAATTTATTATGAAAAAATAGTTTTGAAAAATTAAATGAATAAATAAAATATTAACTAAGTGAATATAAGTCTATGATGAAATTATTAGAAAATGGTGTTAAGGAGAATGCGTGTCTGTGGGGGAGAAAACCATCAGCGATCTGATGGTAATTATACAGCTCTATAATTATTGCTATTGAATTATTTTGTTATTTTGGTTATTTATGCATTTTGTATACATATATCTAATAATTGAATGTCCATATCATCAAGAAC